>NW_022589726.1:26520853-26638142 GCF_004348235.1 Phoca vitulina
TCTCCAGCAACCCTCAGTTTGTTTCCTGAGATTAAGAATTCCTCATATCAGTGAGGTCATATGATACATGTCTTTCTCTGTTTGACTTATTTCGCTCAGCATAATACCCTCCAGTTCCATCCACGTCGTTGCAAATGGCAAGATCTCATTCCTTTTGATGGCTGCATAATATTCCATTGTATATATATACCACATCTTCTTTATAGGAATTGTTTTCTTGTTGGCCTTTTCAAATAATGCAATTTGGGTATATCTATACTTTCTTAAATATTTTATTTTCTATTTCTGCTTTTCCAACTTTTGTTATTAACTTTGCTTATGTATTTTCTTTTGGTTAATTTTGCTGGTCTTTTTCTAATTTTACACTGTGTAACTTCTTTAAATTTGAATGTATTCCTGCTTAAGCTCTACCCTATATTTTGGTATAATGTTATCTCTTTTTACAGTATATAGCTTTGAAATTTTAGTTTTTAGCTTGTGATTTAAAGTTTCTTTAGAAAGATAATTCTTAATTTCCAGATAGTTCTATGTAATTAAGTTTCCCCATTACCTTTTTATATCTTATTGATTTATGATCAGTACATTTATGATTTATGATCTGTAAAATCTCTACTATTTTGATTTCATCTAGGCTTCCTTTGTAGCAAAATAATTGATTTTTCATTTATATCAGTACAATTTAAAACCTGTAAAGAGAGAAATTAATCTTGATCACTTTTAGTTTTTCGGTTGAAGGGGTGCAGGATGAGACACGCAGAATGTGCCACTTTGGCGTAATGATTATTTTGAGTTAAAAGTAATAAAAACCCAGCAAAAGCAGGAAAAGCTCTCTGCCTCTTCCTCAAGACCTAAATTTACATGGAAAAGAAGAGGCTGTACCAGGAAGAGGCTCCCCTCTAACTAAGGGACTTATCTGCATAATAGGATAATAGGATAATAGGATAGCCTTTGTTCTTCCAAACACCTCCTTTCACCTTCCTGCTAATGGCCTTTCTCCCCTTTGAATCCGCAGGTCCTGCCCGTCTCCATAGCCCTTATAAACTTCATGTTGCCTCATTGTATTTGGAATCTCATTCTGTGTGGATTCCCTGAATATTTGCCTATTAAATTTCATTTTCTCCTGTTTATCTCTTTCATGTCAATTTGATTCTAAGTCCAGCTCGAAAGACCCTGGGGGCAGGGGAAGGCTTCCTCCCCAACATAAATAATGTATATGATTTTATTTTTGCCCTCTTTATATTGCTGTATATTTGACTTTGCTACTTAAATATTTTATTCCATTTGCTAATTTAGAATTTAATTCTGGCATCCACTCCACGTGTCATTAAACTTTATCATGCTTGTTACAATGAGGTGATGGTGTTATTGATGGAGAGATGCCAACAGAAGAAGATGCGAACTGTTTTTAATGACAAAGGATACGGAATGTGAATATGGCTAACAAGGAATGAGGATTCTACTGGACAGAGAAGCTCCTTTTGTAATTCTCATGGAAGGCTTTATTTCTTGAGCTCCCTCACACCTGGCTGTTGGAAGACTGGCCCGCTCATGAGAAGCAAGTGGCTGATGTAAACAATTCTAGCACATTCCAGAATGTTTACTGAGATACTGGGTGAAACAAAGATCAATTTCCCAAAAAACCCAGAGCATTGCTCAGCAGATTCAGGCTTCAGTTTTTCTGCAGTTGGCTGCTGTTACCCATTCTAGCCCCTAAAATTCCATCTGTGTCAACTCAACAGACCTCATCTTCTCTTTTTCTTCTTCTTCTTTCTTTCTTTTTTGGGTTGTTTCCTTAATATTTTTCACATCACAGCCAGAGTATAAGGAAGAGGATGTAATTTATCACTTAAACATATCAAAATTCAGTTGACCCTTGAACAACATTGGTTTGAACTGCACAGGTCCACTTATTTATGGATTTTTTTTCAATAATACAGTACAGTACTATAAATGTAGTTTTTCTTCCTTATGATTTTCTTAACATTTTTTCTCTAGCTTACTTTATTGTAAGGATACAGTATATGATACATATAACAACAAACTATGTGTGAATCACCTCTGTTATTGGTAAGGCTTCTAGTCAATAGTAGGCTATTAGAAGTTAAGATTTTGGGGAGCCAAAAGTTATATCCAGATTTTTGGCTGTGTTGGGTGTTGGTGCCCCAACTCCCACATTGTGTTCAAGGGTTAAGTATATTTGATCATTGTCATCAATGGAATGATTTATCTTCTCTGAACCTGCTCCATTTTTAGTAGAAATCAATCACTGACCACTTGACTCTCATCAGTAGGTATGACTTTTTTCTAGCATACTTTATATTTTTTGTCTTTTTCAAGCTTTCTAATGTACATGTAGCCTATGGCAGGCTCAACTGATTTCAATTAGCTCCCTTTTCCCAGAAGGTCACAAATCATATTACTATTTCTGATTCAAGTAACTTTCTTTTTTCACTCTGTTTTAATATAAGAGTTTATTAATACACGTCTTTCTCTTTTCACTAGATTTGGTATACCACGCTAGAATAAACATATCAAACAGTGTGTTCAAATTAGTATTTTCCCTATTTTTGAATTGTCCATCTCCCTCTTCAATAATCCTGGAGTTGGATCTAAGTGTGTTGTTTCCATTAAGTATACTAATTCTGTACAAAAAGTAAAAAGGAAATTCCAACTCTTCAAGGGCACTCTAAATACTACACAAGCACAGAATGCATGATAGCTCAGCATCCTGTTCAACGGATAAAGGAAATCTAATGGCCATTAGAGACAAATACAGTTCTTTGGATTTTACCTCAAATTCTCTTCTAACTATTCATGTTCATTAGCATTAAAGACATGTTTAAATTTTTATCTCAAGCAGTTTTAGTAGTGTGCTCTAGTTTCTTGAAGACTTTTGGAAATTTGTAGATGTAATTAAGACTACTGTAGTCATCAGTATGTCTCAGTCCAGTCAAAACCAATTAAGAAAGAATGCTAGAAAATACAATCAAATTGACATCAAGAAATGCCGGCAATGTTTACAACTTTGCCTAGAGTTCAAAGTGGGGCAGTTTCTTTAGGTCACAATTTTTTTACGTCGTTGTGTTCCACCAGAGGCAGCTCATAAAAGACACTAGCATATTTAGATTATGTACAGCTGTGGATGATACCACCCACAGAGAGTGAGGCTCTGACCAGGTGTGAGAAATTCCTTTTTGCCATTCCCAACGGGCTTTGCAAGGGGTGGGGTCCTGAACACCCACCACCCTTCCTGACCTGCCTGTTCTCCAGACTCTGGCTACATGCCTGCAGTGAAGGTCAGTTCCTCAGAAACACCCTTCCTTTTTTGATGCTTGTAATCAAACACATATTTCTCCCCTTTTCTGCAAAAATAAGATACTAAACCAGTGCCTACCGCACTAAGGCATTCTTGTTCCCAGCTGTGTGTCTCCTCACTAAGCTAAAACCTGAGCACAGTTTTACTTCCCTGTGCATCCTCGTTGACAGGGGAGACCTTTAAGAATAATTCACTTCTGCCATCTCACTCAGCCACATCTTATTAACTCTCAGATCGTACTAAAATGCCTAATGTTTTTAATTCCAAACTACTATTCAATTTTTCCTTTGAATATCTATTTCAAGTATCCTGATTTAATATTTGATTGAACCATTTGAAATTGTTGATATCCAGACCATTTCAAGATATAAAAACGGCAATTTTATATGGTGCAATCTGATACTTACATTACCCGTTTCCATTCACTTTATTACTATTCATTTACATTTAACTATATATTCCAAGATTTTTTGAGTACCTTATTTTATCTTGGCATCTCTATTTCATTTATTGTTGGATTTGAGTCCTTTCTTGGCGAGTGCTCTTCTCTATTAAGATATAAATGACACAAACTAAGATAGCACAGTGTTGTGTAGTGTATGAGGACACAGTCTCTAAAGCCAAATACCAGGATTCAGACCCCAGCTCTGCCAAATCTAGGTGTATGATATTATACAAGTTTTTGAACTTTAACAGAATGAGGATAATAATAGGACCCACCACGTTTGGGCTAATATTGGTAAAGTGCTTAAACAGTGTCTCACATGGAGTATGACTGCAGAACTATTTTCAATTCATATAGAACTGCAAGTTATCTTTCTTTTAACCTACAGGTAAAAAAAAACATTTAAAAACATAATTATTGACAGGTTATTTGTCTTCTCTGACCTCTCTGATTAGATGTCTAGACCTATGGGATTTTGGACACCCCTTGATGATGGCCCTGGCAGTGACCTGCTTTATTCCAAAGCTTTTGGGAAATGTAGAGTATGTCTAAGAGGTATACTTCATTTGCTACTCATACTCAAGGGAAAATGACTTTTCTGATGAGGTTTAGCCAAGAATTCAAGACATCATTAATGTAAAGGAAATGGAAAATGCAAATAAGGGCCCTGAGAAATTCAGTGTTGTTTATGAGCGGAAATAAGACAGATATAAAATTTTAATTAAATAAAGATTCCCTTTACTCATTAAGTTGTAGAATGTAGAAAATTCCCTGTTACATGTCCCTGCTGGGTTTTTTTTTAGCACTGATGTCTCACTGAGTGGGGTATTAGGATAAAATCCTAAGCAAATATTTACACTATTTCAAGAACTACTCTAAGTTAGTGGGGAGAAAATGGATGATGTCAAGAAGGAAAGAAATTTAGGCTTTCATAACCTGTCTCTGCCAAAAACCTATAGAGATTTGAGAATGAAAGAAGAATACAAGGACTGTTCAATTAAAAAGCTTTATCATGGGTAGGCTACAAGCTTGGTGGGTGGTCCATTAAAAGTGAAGTAAACATGGAAAATAGAGATAAATAGCAGAGAAAAAATACAATTGGGAAGATGTAAAAGTTGAGAAAATAAATATGCAATGAGTAATTTGGTGAATCCTACCAAATAAAAAGAGAGAGATTAAAATTAATTTTAAGCAGAAACTTGGGAGAGCAGGCTGTACACCTAAACCAGGGACAAGGATGAAGGCTAATGTGGGAAAACAGGTCCTGCGGAATTTCTTAAATCTCACTATAGTCAAAACTGGCCAATTTCTCTCCTATTTGTTTTTATTGAAAGTAATGACCAGGAGTTTATTACTTCCAACTTTATTATTTGATGTTGTAGGTCAATGGCCATAGTAAAAAGGAAAGACTATGGTGTAATGGAAACATAAAGAATTCTCCTGCTTCTCCCTCTCCCTCTGCCTACCTGTCTGCCTACTTGTGATCTCTCTCTCTCTCTCTGTCAAATAAATAAATTAAAAAAAAGCTTAAAAAAAAAAAAAGGAAACCATAAAAAGAACCAAATGGAAACAATAGACTGAAAAATAAACTTTATAAAATAAAGATGACCTATATAAATGGAGGGATTGTTTCATGAATTGCAAGGCCATTTTTATGAAATGAAAGATTCAATTTTGTTAACTTGGCAATCTTCCTTAAAGCAATCTGTAGATTCAGTGCAATCCTATTTAAAGTCCTAACAGGCATTTTTGAAGAAATTGATAAACCTATTACAAAAAACTCAGGTGGAAAGGAAAAGGATCCAGAATTCACCAGGTAGGTGGGATTACACATGCTCTCTACTATTTTCATCACCTTTTTTTTTCTTTTAAGGTTTTATTTATTTGTGAGAGAGAGAGAGAGAGCAAGAGAGAGAGAAAGCATGAGCAGGGGGAGAAGGAGAAGCAGGCTCCCCGCAAAGCAGGGAGCCTGCCGTGGGGCTCGATCCCAGGGCCCTGAGACCATGATCTGAGCTGAAGGCAGATGCCCAACCGACTGAGCCACCCAGGCGCCCCTTTCTTCATCTTTCTAAACTTCAACTTCCTAAACCATAAAATGAAGCAGCAACTACAACAACAACAACAAAAAACAAACAAAATGAAAAACCAAACCAAAAAATCCCACAAAAACCTTTCTTACTGAATTATTGAGAAAATTATGCAATATTTATTATATAATGTTATCTTTCTGCATATAATACACTATGTGTATACTATGTACACTATACATAGTGTCTGGAATATATTAAAAGCTCAACAAGAGGAATTTTATTGTTATTGCCAGTGCTAATAATATATTACAAGTCAAAGGGAACTTCTAAGCCTAGTTAACAAAAACCGTTGGTTGAAAATTGACAACATAGGGGCGCCTGGGTGGCTCAGTTGTTAAGCGTCTGCCTTCGGCTCGGGTCATGATCCCAGGGTCCTGGGATCGAGCCCCACACGGGGCTCCCTGCTCGACGGGAAGCCTGCTTCTCCCTCTCCCACTCCCCCTGCTTGTGTTACCTCTCTCACTGTGTCTCTCTCTGTCAAATAAATAAATAAAATCTTTAAAAAAAAAAATCAACAACATATAAGCTTTCAGACAATGTGTTAATGGAACATATAAAACAGCTGATTCAATATTCTATCTTCTGTCCACCACTTCCTTCTTATGTTTGGTTCTTTACTATCATTGCATCACTAATTTAAGAACAAAAATGTGAATCCATGGATTTTTCATTCAAGGCTCTCTCCTGTGGTTATAAGTTTTACAACTGATTTAGGAAATATAAGCAGTGTACTCTTTATTTGTAAAAAAACAATAATAATACTAGATGTACTCTTTCACATAAATTGAGGAAAGATAATTATATTTTTTGGGTACCAAATAACATTTCAATAATTAAAATTAATATTGTCAATGTATTTCACTCCAAATAGTATAGATATATGTGCATATATTTAGTTTCTCTTATTCCTGTTTGCTTAAAAAATATTTTTGTTGAAGAAAACCCTTTTTGCTAAATTATTCTGATGAATATTGGCAGTTATCCAGAATCTTGGTATCTTACAAGTAAGGAATGAGGGGCACCTGCGTGGCTCAGTCTGCCTTCAGGTCAGGTCATGGGATCTCAGGGTCATGGGATTGAGCTCCCCATGGGGCTCCCTGCTCAGTGGGGAGTCTGCTTCACCCTTTCCTTCTGTTCCTCCCCCAGCTCGTGCTCTCTCTCTCTCTCTCTCAAATAAAAAAAAAAAAAAACACCAAGTAAGGAATGAGTATGCCATTCAGTGTCATATGTCAACTTGCTTGTTCATTCTTGGGGAAATTTCCTACAAAATAATCTCTTGTCTACTAGCAAAATGGACAAACATGAAGTTTAATTTGGCAGTTTTGCAACAAGACATACTTTTGAAGTTACATGCAATATTTTGGAAAAAGATTTTAGTTATTTACAATGAATGTATTCCTTCCAGAATGCATAAACATTAAAAAGAGCACATTTTAGGTTCTAAATTATTTATATACTTCTGAGTACAAACATAGAGATAACTCAAAATCAACATCTATAAATCACAAACATATCATGTTGAAAGAAAAGTTGTAGAATTCAATGTAAAATATGAAACCTATATATTTGTATAAAACAAGCAAGTCAGTACTATATAATGTTTATAGATGCATTCAGTTCTAGTAAATGTACAAAGTCATGCAAGGGAATAATACACACCAAATTTGGATTAGTGTTGACCTTCATATATGTCATGGGTGGAGGTTTGAGATGGGTTCTAGGTGGGTGGCATGATGAGCTTAACCATATCTATTCTATGTTTTAAAAAGGAAAGAGAGGGGTGCCTGGATGGCTCAGTTGTTAAGCGTCTGCCTTCAGCTCAGGTCATGATCCCAGGACCCTGGGATTGAGTCCCACATTGAGCTCTCTGTTCAGTGGGAAGCCTGCTTCTCCCTCTCCCTCTCCCCCTGCTTGTGTTCCCTCTCTCACTGTCTCTCTCTCTCTCTGTCAAATAAATAAATAAAATCTTTTAAAAAAATTAAAAAAAAGGAAAGAGATCTGAAGAAAATATGGCAAAATATTGAGATTTAATAGGACTGGTGGTGATTACACACAGATATTCATTATATCATAATTTACTGTATGTTTGGGATAGTTCTTTTAAAATGAGGCGGACACAGCTCTCAGTCACTCTTTTCTACCACACTCACATCTCATTGGCCAGGAGCTGGGTAGGCAAGCCACTGATGGGTCATGGCAGGGAAGTAGCCACTTGACAAAACTCTAGAGTCAAATGCACCAAAGGGTGGGCTTCAGAGAGACTGCTCAGGCCCAGTGAGGAGAAATCAGAGCCTAATCCAGTTATTCTGCTGGGTGACTCAGGAATCTTACAGTAAATGGTGTGTGTGTGTGTGTGTGTGTGTGTGTGTGTGAGTGTGTCTGTGTGTGTGTGTGTGTGTGTCTGTGTCGGCATGGGGTCATAGGGAGAGGGACCAAAGAAGAGGGTCTATTTATGACACATGTCTGTGGAAGCAGGATGGAGTGATGATGCTCCAGTGATATGAAGGAGGCTCCACACGGAACTCTCGGGAGTGGGGACACCAGCAGATGGAATGTGACACATTTTTCTTATTTTCCATGTTGGGAGAACTGGCTCTTTTATCTGAAAACTAACATTGTCCAAGTGTGTGGAAGAAAAGAATGACTTAAGATATGGTCTTGTCTTCCTTCGTGGAGCTCACAGTACATAGGAAGTGGGGTAAGGACAGACAAGCAAATAAGCCATTGTTATCAGGTGTTGTCGGTGTTATGCTGGTGGGCGTGGCACTAAGCAGGTGTCAGAAAAATCCTTTGCATCACCATAGATTGCATGATTTTTCCTTTGACTTGAAAGAGTGTTTTACCTTGTAAATTTGCAAATTTTCTTTCTCTGCTAGCAGCTTTCAGTCTTTATTGTTGACACAATACTCTGAGTGACAATAGATTGAGAATAAAATAATCAAATCAGAAAATGAACATACACAAATTATACAAAATATAACTTAAAAGCTTCCTCTTGAAAATATTTAAGTCTTTAGGGTAATCGTCCCCCCTCCAAATTATGATGCTACCATTTATCTATGGCAATAAAAAGCACATCTTATTTTATAGTATAAAATTCTTTCTAACATTACTTCATGTATTAATTTCAAGTTTATGGGGGGGAAAAAAGGACTTTTCATTGTTCCATAATTTTGTTCCCTTTTCAAGTTGTTTTCCTGTTATATTTTTCTGTATATATAATGACACAAAATATGTACTTCTATAAATTATGTTACACAAGTAATATAGATATGTATCAAAGAGATTTTATAATTTTTGAAGGCCTATAAAAGTTTAGCAAGTATCCACTTTTAGACACAGTGTGGAATACCTTAATTATCCAGGCAAAGATTGCAACAGCAAATTCTATTTTTTAGTCCTCTGTTTTCATCATATGACTTAAACTAATAATGGCCAAGTTACCAGAGTGAGGTTAAAAGGACAGACTAAGTTGTCTTCTTTGGGTCTTGAACATTGTAAGTCACCCATGATTCTCAATATGATTTATTGGGTTGACAAGAAAACAAAACAAAACACTTCTTCAAAGTCCAAACTTATGTAAATAAAGTGTAGCATTTCAGTCTTATGGATATCTCTGTGTCTTGGATTCTTTTAAACAAACCCTTTAAAGGAATTGTTTTAGGATTTTCATCAAAACAAGAGTACCTTCTAAACAAAGTGTGCAGTTACTTTGAAGCCCTGCTCTGAAGTTTTAATGGGATTTTCCTGGAGGGAAAACCTGGGGAGAGGGAAAGGAGGGTTTGAGATGTGAAAATCTTGGCTGATATAGTGTGAAAATGAGTATTATTTAGACCATCCATTAGAAAAATTCATTTGAATGAATTTTGCTTTACAAATAAATTATTTTACCCAGCTAGCGTGTAATGTGAATGATTGTTCTTAATTAGATTAGGCCAAGGAGTTAGAATTTAAATAAATAAAGCAATTAGCAAAATTCCCTGTTAGCCTTTTTTTTTTTTCTGAGGCACTCCTCAAATTTCTGGGTCATCATAGCTGTAAAACAAATTCTAAGACTCTAAAAATCTCTGTGACCTTAGATCTCAGATTTGTCATTTTTATTCTGTGCTTTTTGTATCATGCAGAGAAAAACATCTTTCTGGGAATTATTTTGCATTGGAATATACCATAGAAGCAGCAGTTTTGTTTCAAAATAAACTTTTTTTTTTTTATAGAAAAGAAAAAGGTTGCTAGTCTATCTTAGGAAAGGAAGCTTACTGGCAAAAAGAGCAATGGTCCTCTTTCATGAAGCATTCTTTTCTAGAGTTATTAGCTTCAAACATAATGGTAATGCTGATACTGACAGACAAGCCAGAAAACTCTAGCTCTACTCTTTAATTTCATAGAAGACAGTCCTATCTGACTTTAATATCTGACAATATTTTTATGAATAAATAAGGTGGTTTTCTTTTGTACAATGAAGTTTATTTTACAAGACCATAGCTTGATAGGCCCATATTGGTTTTGTTTATCCTGGCTCTGGGGAAAGGGTCTGTGCTCTGTTTCTGATAAATTTCCCCTTGTTTTCAGTTATGACAGATATTCCTTTGAATATGGTGTATGAAAATATTCTAGCATCAAACCAAGGATATCTAACCTTATTTATGTCTGTATTCTGTCCTTAAACACAAACAGCTGTGCACACATACATCTGTCTCACGTCTGACCAAGTACTGCTGTCCAGGACTTCATATACACAAATAAATGTTCCCCCTTTTATGGGAAATCGTGGCTGGCGCAGCAGGAGTTTCAAAACCCACATGCATTTTTCAAATCTTACTTGCACAAACAAAAAGAGGAAAAATACAGACAAACCAGGTTTGGAATTGCTGACGTTTAGAGTCAGTACCAAATGGCTGAAGAATCCCTATTTTGATCGAGAGAGAGAGAGAAAGAGAGAATGTTTAAAAAAATTATAATTTGTCACATCTTTTAGAGCCTAACTTATGCCTTTGAAAAAGAAAAGTGATTCTACAGTCTTCATTAGGGCAGCTTTCTGTATGATTATGAGAAAGTAACTTACTGACTGATCATTAGTAAGACCAGATGAGCAAAATGTCTGAACCATTTCTTGGCATCATTATTAAACACGTTGAGAAGTCACAGGTCAAGCAGAGATTCAAGAAATTCTTCATTCTAATGATAGAATTAGGAGATATTTTTGTTTTTATTTCATTCATTATGCTTGTATGTGTTCCCCAATTTTCTCTAATGAACATGAACTACTTTTATAATCAGTAAAAAAAGTTACTAAAAATAATTTCCTATACTTTGCCTTGAGATTGATAGATCGAACTAGCTATGTTAAAGGCTGTGGACAGATTTTTAAAAATATACATTGCTACCTTAGTACATTTTTAGAAAAATGTTTTATTCTTTGTTTCACCTTTTCTGGAAAAAAGGAGCTCACACCACCCTTTAGAATTAATTCCAAAATAAAATGAGCAAATGAAATCAAGGGGCAGAACATATTAGAAGCAAGTGGGAAATCACGAAAATCTCCTGCAAAATATTACCTAGTTTGTGAACTTTGGCATACTTCTAGTTATGTTATAGTAGATGGCTCTATTTTGTTTAGGGTATTCATTTATAAATTAATTTTTCTATACTTGTAAAAGTCAAATGACTCATCTAAGGAAATTTGAAATCTTTCTCAAGGATTTATAAGTTATTTCTATTCTGATCACCAGTTCAAGATGGCAGATAGTTTTACCATGCCCCTCAACCTCATTAAAGTACAGTAAAGATGCACTAAAGAAAATAAGTCTATAACAGCACAGGGATATCAGTGGCCCAGAGATGATGAAGAATCCCAACTGAAAGATAGGAGTGAGATTTAAAACTTTCTGAAGCACAAACCAGTGGGAACTCATTCTTCCTGATAGAACCTCCACTATTTCTGTTTGGGACAGTGATGGGAGGGGGAAAAAAAGGCTATAAATTGATTAAGGGACAGTATGCTTGAAAACAAGATATTATTTATTTTCCTTTTTTTAATTTAAATTGAATTAGCCAACTTACAGTACATCATTAGTTTCAGATGTAGTGTTCAATAAATTATCAGTTGTGTATAACACCAGGTGCTCATCACATCACGTGCCCTCCTTAACACCCATCATCCAGTTATCCCATACCCCCACCCACCTCCCCTCCAGCAACCCTCAGTTTGTTTCCTATAGTTAAGAGTCTCTCATGGATTTTCTCCCTCTCTGATGACTTCCCATTCTGTTTTCCCTCCCTTCCCTTATGATCCTCTGCCCTGTTTTTTATATTCCACATATGAGTGAAACCGTATGATAATTGTCTTTCTCTGATTGACTTATTTCACTCAGCGTAATACCCTCCAGTTCCATCCACGTCAATGTAAATGGTAAGTATTCATCCTTTCTGATGGCTGAGTAATATTCCATTGTGTGTGTGTGTGTGTATAGTGTATATATATATATATATATATATATATATATATATATATTCATCTGTCGATGGACATCTCAGCTCTTTCCACAGTTTGGCTATTGTGGACATTGCTGTTATGAACATTGGGGTGCAGGTGCCCCTTCAGATCACTACATTTCTATCGTTGGGATAAATACCTAGTAGTGCAATTGCTGCATCATAGGGTAGCTTTATTTTTAACTTCTTGAGGAACCTCAAGATACCATTTTCCAGAGTGGCTGCACCAGCTTGCATTCCCACCAACAGTGTAAGAGGTTTCCCCTTTCTCCACATCCTCGCTAACATTTGTTGGAAAACAAGATATTATTAAATATAAACTAAATCTACAAACTCCAACCCCAACTCTAATGCATACAAAGACCTTAAGAGCAGGCTAAACAAATATCCTCTAAAAGAGATGAAAAACTATGCAGAAGAGGGCAAGTTAGGGGGGTTAGTGGTGGTTAGTCCTGATTTCACCTGCCAGCTCCCAGCCCATGCAATGCAAAAGGAAGCTTATCAGTTGAACACTCGAGAACATCTGCTCCAGAGGAAACAGGTAATTCAGAGAAGAGAAGAAAAGGTAATGTGTATCTGTGCATGTGTATGTGTGATACTATTTAATATAGAGATTCTGAAAGAGGGAGGATCCTTCTTCCTTTAGGATTTTAAGCCATAACTGTGCAGGCTTGGAGAGGCCAGCTCCACAGTTTCCAGGAATGAAGCAAGATCCTTCCCCTGGATACCCCCCATGTAATTAACAAATTACCTTTATAAAAGTAATATGATTAGAAATACATTTTAAAGTATAGAATCAGCAATGTCTATATAAAATAAGTTACAAACACAGACTTTAAATTCTCTCCTTTCCCCAATCCAAACTGCCTGGGTTCACATCCTGCTCTAACGATGCAGTAGCTGGGTTACCTTAGGCAAGTTGCTTCAATTCTCTGTGCCTTAGTTCCCTCCTCTATAAAAAGAGCACATACCCCATGGTATATTTGTGAAGATTAGATGAGCTAATATACTTACAGTATATATAGAGCAGACCCTGGCCCATAGTACTCACTATATTAGTATTAAGGTTGTTATTATGAAGGAATTATTATATAAAGGAAGAAGTTGTTGCAAATACCAGGGAAAACTTTGAAGAGCATGAAAGAAAAAATAAGAAAATCTTCACCTGCATGAAAATTTAAGTATCTCTGTTTTGATAAAATATAGGTGGGATGCAATAAAAATGAAGCAATAAGACCAAACTTGGAACTCTTCTTTCTGAGGAACAGCAAAAACAAAAAGAAGTAAATTGAGAAGGCATCTGTGGAACCCCAATAATCTGCCCAAATCAGAAGATTTGACTTGAGAAGTTGAGAACTGGACATGCAGGGGGCCACAGGCAAATAAAGGTCAGATCATTTGACTTCATATTTTGGCTCTATTCTAATATTAATTTATTCTTCCACTAATTTATCCATTTATTCAATAAATATATATTGAGTCTCTACTATGTGTGGCGTACTGTGCAAAACAGAGTCTACCATGTAGAACTTAATGTCTAATGAGGAAGTTAGATGTTACACATAAACATTTAATTACAAATTATAGGTGTTTTGAAGGAAAGGAATAAGGCACAATGATGATGAAAACAGTGTAAATTAATGTATATTAGGATAAGACAGGATAGAATCAAGAACCAGATTCACACATCTTTAGAAACTTGATAAATGTCAGGTAAAAGGATGGAGAAAGGAAAGACTATCCAATATATTTTATCAGAATAGTTTGTCATTCAGGGCACCTAGATGGCTCAGTTGGTTACTCATCTGACTCTTGATATCAGCTCAGCTCTTGATCTCAGGGTCGTGAGTTCGGGCCACGCATTGAGCTCCACGCTGGGTGTGGAGCCTACTTAAAAAAAGAAAAGAAAAGAAAAGAATAGTTTGTTACTCAGATTGGGAAAAAATGAAATCATATTATTACCTTTCACCATACACAAATATAAATTGCAGGAGATTAGTAGTGAAACTGTAAAAAAAGCAAAACTTCAGTATTAGAAATAGAAGAAAAATAGAATATATTCCTGACCTTTATATAAGGAAGAATTTCTTGGGTCACAAGGATCGTATACCATTAAAAAAATCTATAAGGATGACTAAATAAAAATATACATTTTCAGTATAATCGATGAAGGTTTTATCTCTAGAAAACATAAAGGACTATAAATATATAACAAAATGAAAAAATAAGGCAATATAAAAATGGTCAAAGGGCTAAACAGACAATTCGGAAAAAATCAAAACAAAACAAAAGTAGACCCTAGAGAGCTTTGGCCTCTCTGATTATCTTGGAGACAAAATCAACTTGCACCTCTGATGGTTATTCTGACCAGTGTAAGTGTGAAAAGATGTTCAGCCTCATTAGTGTCCATGCTCTCCAGTCACAGGCCACCAGGAACATACCCAGGGTTGAACAATTTGGGTTTCTTACTTGTTGCACGAAGGACGATGCTCACTTTGGAGAACCGGGAGGTACTCAAGTAAGAGGGGCTAGAAAGACCTTGTGGATTTAGCCTTGGGTTAGGTGGTTTGGGAGAGGGCTTAAGAAGGGTGGCTTCACTCTGAGTTGTATAGGAGTGGGACAAATGAATGATCATGTATTTTATTAAGTCTTATTTAGAAGGAGAGAAGTCTAGAATGAGTCTAAAGATATAATTGATACAGAAGAAGCTGTCAGTCATATTAGCTGGAGAGGGATGTTTGGTCATTTTTGTTGACCAGTGTTCATGTTTTTGTCTATATTCAGGCATGAATTACTTAACTGTGTAGTAAGCACTGCTAATTGTGGTCTGATCCATCACCACCATGGAATGGCCGTGTTTGATGTTGACATTCTGCGAAATTGTTTGCATTCAACTTGAAAGCATCAAAGTCAAATTATTATAATAGGAAAAAGTTGGAAACTACCTAAATCGAATTATTATAATGGGAAAAAGTTGGAAACTACCTAAATGTCCATCAGCAGGGGAAAATGGGTATAAAACAATATGGAACATTAAAAACATACCAACCGAAATTATATATATGGCATATAATTTTAAGTATACAAAGATTATATATGTAGAATAGAATTTTTAAAAACATACAAAAGATACAACATATTGTTAATGCATATATATATTTGTGATGAAATTATAAAATATTTATGGGCATAATTGGCTACAAATTTAAGATAGTGGTTACATCTGGGAAGGAAAGAAAGTAAACTGGGGAAAGGGTACACTGTAAGCTTCAACAATCTGAAATACTTTATTTAAAAAAGATTTTAAAAAATTAAGGCAAAAATGCCAACATTTGATAAATTTCAGTTGTGGGTGCATGAGTGGTTATTTATTATTTATATTTGATGCTTGATTTTTTTCATAATTATAGAAAATCAAATCATAGTTTCAGGAATTTACACAACAAAATCTTTTGGAATCCTTCTTCATCCTCTGGAGAAAGTCTACTCACAGCTCCCTATAGTAAAAGTTGGACTCACCCATAAAATAATATCCTTGCAAGAGGGGTCTGTCAACCTCATGCCAGCTTTAAAAGTAGGCTTTAGGTAGAGTTTATATGGAATGAGTCTGCTCCTATGCTTGAAGTTCTTGAAGAAAAAGAAGAGGAGAAGATCCTGAAGTCTAAAAACAGTTTGGTAAGCTAACTGCCAGAGGCCCTAGCTGAGTTATGCAAGCCTCTTAGAATTACAACCAACACATCCTGTTTATCTCATTAGTAGTTAGAAATGCCCCCCCGGGTAGTAATTTTAATGTGGTTTAGGACCCTTGTATGAGTGATCTGAACAATCAGATTAAGGAGATTAAGGCAGGAAAGTGGAATGTTAACTGTTCCACTGGTCTTCTCCATTGTCTGGGTTTGGTCCATCGGGTTATAACCTACCAACACGTATTTTCAGAAAGTAAGAAGAAAACATGAAAATCTATTCTAGTGAAAGGAAATATTATTTTTTGGTATGATTATAATAAGTCTCACTTTCTGGATTGAAATACAGTTTTCAAAACAACATCTTTATTATGTGAAAATTTCTTAAATTAAAAAGATTTTAAAACTACTTTAACTACAATATCATGTTGAGGAAAAACGGCGTAAGTTTACAAGTTGATCGGAGCCCTAATGTTTCTTTTCCAAATTAAAGATGCTCAGCTCTTTTACTTGACTTTGAGTTTACTTACAGACCAAATTTTTTTTACACTGTTGAGTATTACTTCTTTATCAAAGAAAACTGACAATCATTATGAGTTTATTTGCAAGCTTAATTATGGGACTTGACAGATTTCAGACCATTATTTATAAAATATTCCAAGCAGCTTTACTAGATAAAATTCTACCGAGTCCGTATTTTTAAAAATCAATTTCTTTTGGTTCTGTGAACATTTGGAAAGGTAATGGTATGAAGTTTAAAATTCTGCAGGAACACATGGCACAGCTGTCACAATGAATCAAAAATTCACAAAAAGTGGTTGATTCCAAAAGATATTTTTAATGAAACAGAAGAAAAGCATTAAAAAGTGTTAACGAAAAATTTTTCATGATACTTGCTAAAGATGGTAGGAAATATTTTTGTCAAGGGAGTTTTGCATTAGAAAGAGAGATTGGGTTTATCTCTAAATAGGACAAGGATAAGTAGAGATTTATAACCAAAGTACAGGATGGGGGACAGTGGATGGAAAATTACTAAGAGGGAATACCAAAGCTAAGGGGGTTTTTGGGTCACCTGACAGGACAAGATTCTTGCAGAAGGTAAGCCAGAGTGATTAGATATCATTAAACTGACCCAGTAGGATTCTTGCTAAGACTGGCCTAAGTCCGCCAAGGACAGAGCCTAGGGTTGGGACCTAATCAAAAAGGGTCTCTGAGGAATCTGACTCAAGTTTGGCCAAGGAGAGAGAGACTTTATCAAATGTTAGTATAAATGTGTGGCTAGCCCTTGGGAAGAAACCATGTTAGAGTGTCAAGCATTTGGAATAAAATGATATAAGATATAAATCCTAAACTCTTCAGCATGGCCTGCAAAGCTCTTTGGTATCTGGCCATGATTCTAGGCTTTAACTCTCTAGTCAACAGCTCCAATAACCAAAAAGAAATAAAAACATTACCAATCATGGACAGAATTGCCCAGTAGTCCATAGCCACCTGTCTCTCAGGGAAACCTTTTTCAGTCGGGTTGATGACAGTCCAGTGAGAAGCTCCAATGGTAACACATTGGTGGGAGGGGAAGTAGTATGTGACCCTACACAGCAGGATCTACAGTGGTAAACGAACAACAAACAACAGCCGTTGTTTCCTTCACTCTGAGGCCTTAGTCAACACAACTTATAATAAAAGACCCAAGGTCACATAGTCATGAATAAGATGCTTCTATCTGTTCTGCTGCCTTAAAATAACTGGAGAGTAAAGGCTCCCATACTTCTCAGTGTAGACCGCTGAACGGACTGAGCCACCTAGGCGCCCCCAGAGAGGGATTTTTAAATTCGTGGGCCAAGAACAAGCAGAAACAGTCCTAAATAAATAAAATTATTTATATGCACATCTATTTCATCTCTAGTCTATAAATAAGTGTGTACATGGAGTGGTCAAAGTGAGGACCCTGGATTCAGACTGAAGTCAGAATTAGAATCTAGCTCCTTCACATATTAGCTGTGTGATTTTGGATAACTTATTTCACTGTGCCTCAGTTTCCTCATTATAGAATGAGGTAATAGGATCATCATAATATAATTATAATGTTATGAGGATCAAATGAAATAAATTTTTAGTGCTCAGCATAGAAAGACGTAAAAATAGTAACTATTACTATTACTATTATTATTATATTTTGTTCTTGTATCTCCACACCCTACCACCTCACTTTGTGTATAATTTATATTTAACAGATATTTGTTGAATTAATTCCAAAGTCAAAATAATAATTGTCTGTTAAGTTTTAGCTAAATCTGGTTAGAGACCAGTGAGTGAGATGTCCAGGCTCCCTTTTTGTAACTCTTGGCGCCGTTGCTCATAAAAATCATAGCTGGGACATAAAGAAAGCTGACAATGGTGGCTATTTAATCTCTCCCAGTAAGCCACTGACTGGTTTAGAATGATATAGGACAGTGACATCTGCATAAATCTCCATTCTACAATTCAACTAAGCTTAAATAGCCAAAGGAGAGCTAATTTGTATGTTGCAAATGCCTGGCACAGAACTGTCACTTTTCAGAAGATTTGAGAAGAGCCTAAGGATGAGCTCAGTCATTTTGAGAAATTGTTACAAAATCATTTAGAATGTTCCTAAACATAAATACTCATGGCCCATGGGGAAAAATGTGTCTATAAGACACTCCAGCATATTGTATATTGGTTTATGGAACTGTCAATATTCAAATTGATTCTAGGTCTCCAGATTGTTTTATCTCAGCTGCAGAACAGAGAGAAGCAGATCCTAAGTGTGTTCTGAGAGATAAGTCACATTAGACATGTGAAGCAAAGTCATTTTTCTGATATGAGAGGAAGATCCAAGAGCCAAATAGAACAAATATAATAGTGTGACATATGAATAAGAGCCAAGGCCAAGAACAACCAAAAAGTAGCACATCATCACAGAATGGGAATTTGGGAAGGACATACAGATGGCCCAACATGCTTCCAGCAAGGCAGTAATTTACTGAGATTTAGCTCTTTTCAAAGGGTGGAGGATAGCCTTGAATGCCTAAGCAGCATGTTTGGCTTTTCAATTTAAGAATCTCTTAATCTGCATGCGGGAAGGATTCAGTGATGACTAACAATGGCTATTACTCACTGAGAAGATGGACAGTGAGATGGTTGACGTCGTGATCTTAGGAGCCAGCAGTGTGGGTTTAAGTCCTGGCTCTGCAGGGGGCTCGCTGTGTGAGGACAGCTACTTAGGTTCCCTGTGCCTCTGTTTGTTCAGTTCTATACATGGGGGGATAACGTTAACATGCCTCCATTATAGAGCTGTCACGAGGATTAAATGAATTATTTCCACTATCTCAGGATGTCTTTTTTGACATATTGTAATAGTATTATCATCCAAGAAAATCAAAAAGTTTCCCAATACTCTAGGTAGATAGCACTGCAATTTTTAAAAAGTCAATATTTACCTAGAAGGTCTTAAAAGCAGTATTGGAAGCTGATGTTCTGAGTGACCTACATTTGTTTCTCAGTGCAAATGCATATGTAACTGGCTTCTGTCCCAATTCACTGGACATTTATAGATGTATTTGTTTCTCTAAAAATGTAGTCAAATGTCTAAACAAGATATCTTCAAACTACTCATATATAGTCTTGGTGGACTAGAATAACTGGGTCAGATTATTGTGGACCCTGTGTTTTTGGGAACTTTTGATGTTCTAAAACTTTCAAGTTTATAATTGTTAGAAATTTAACATTATCCTGGGTCTTATATTGGATATATTAGGTATGGAAGAGTGTCCAGCACAAAACATCCTTTTTAGAACTTCAGACCTTTCACAAGTCTTCAATGTGAGCTCTGTTGATAAAAGATGACATTTATGGGGAATTAATATTGTTTTAACAGAAAGTTTCAGTTCTTGCCTTATTCCTCTTTCCCTGCCCCCAGTTCCTGCTGGATCTACTAATGGGCTCTTTAGCAGGTTTTGGCCTGTTCCAGTTCTTGAGCCAAGTCTGACTGGGGCAGGAAGTAATGTCAGCCAAGTCTTCTGAGGGGGTTTCAAATTGAGTCATGCTGGAGGCCAGCCTGGTTTACTGGACCAAAGTGGGAGTCTACGTAGCTGCATCCCCTCTGGGCCTTTCCCTCCTCCCTCCCACCCTCTCTCATGTTAGATCAGACTTCTACCTCTTACTCCACTATTCAGAATACTTTGTGAAAGCAACAGAGACTTAGAAGTTTTTATAGTTCCTGTCACTATACTCATGTTAATGAATGTATTGCTGTAATATGCTGTATTAGATGATTAACTCTCAGGTTGTGTGTGTGTGTGTGTATGTCGGGGCAAGGGCATTGAAGGAAAAATAGGAAACAGAAGTGGCTAGAAAAAGTTTGCGTCTTTGGTTTGATTTAGAGTAAGCTCATCAGGGCCTATACGTAACTTCTTGTGAGTGGGATGATGTAATAGCCCAAATAGTCACATGACAAAATTTGCTTTCATGTGAATTGACTATTCTCTCTGGGATAACTGACAATTCGGTCCGATATAAGATTTCCTGAAATCTCTCTGAGTATTCACTGTTAATGCCACACTCAAAACATTCGTTATTCACGCAACTTTATTTACATATCTACTGAGCATGTCCTCTGTCCTAGGCATTAGGGAAATACAAGTGAATGAGGGTAAAAGCATCCATGTTGTGGAGACAAGAGTGATGGAGAAAGTGCTATTGAAGTACAGGATAGGAGTTCCTCACTTTTCCCAGGACATGGAGCGCCAGGGACATTTCCCACACTAAGGCCTGAGGGAATGAATGAACATTGTCCAGTCATTCAGTGGATATTTACTCAATGGATAGAGTCATGAAGTACAACATCTGAAGCCATTGACCTCATGGCACTTACATTCTAGTGATGGGAACAACAACAAAAATAATAAATAACATAGGTGTTTTCAGTGGTGATAAAGGCAGCAGGGAAGAAGGAATGGGAGTTTATGGAGTAGATAGAACAGAGCTAGGCTGGCTGGGAAGGGGTTAACTGAAGGGAATTTGAGGAGAAGGTGTGAGCCTCCTTCCTATCTGAAGAAAGAGCCATCCAGGCAGAGGGACACTGGAAGCTGGCCTGCCATTTTGGAGGAGCAGTGGTGGGGCCAGACTGGCTGGAGCAGAGCACAGATAAAGAAATAGGAGATGAGGGCAGTGGTGGGATGTGGTGCCCTTTGGGTCATTTGCAGTCAGTTTGGCTTTTACTTGGCGTGAACTGGAAAGACACTAGGATCAACAAGATCTAATTTGTACCCTTACAAGATCACTTTGCCTACTGTGCTCAGAAGAAACCTAAAGGGAAGAAAGCTTGCAGAAATGTACTATTTTGATGCCTATTGCATGTCAGGGGCTGGGATGGTAACCCTGCCCTCAGGAACTAACCTTCTCGTCATGAGAGAGAAACTTGAACTGATTCTGTAAATAGTATGAATGTCTAATGATAGACATTGATTGTTGACTCGTATGGCAGTCACCCTGATTTTCGTTTAGGGATCCAACTCTTTCCCCCTCTCTGACTAGGTGGTTTGATGGACCCCATTGACCAGTTAAGGGAGGGATTGTAACCTAGGCCTAAACCAATCAACAAAGGCCATCCTTCTAGCACAAATTTGGGGATGAGCTTGTGACTCAAACCCATCCATGAAGCTCCAATCCAAATGGATCCGGGGACTTCGTACATTGGTGTCACTCTTCTGCGATGAAGATGAAGGATCTGGATATGCTGTAGCCATCTTGTGCCTACATAAGGGCTGACAATGAAACCACATTAGCTTGTAGTTTGCATGTTTTCTTTGCTTAAGTTTGGGGAGAATATAGCTAGTACTTTTATTTTTATAAGTCAAATTTTTATTATTTTTCTATAGTGTTCAACAAAGTAACAAGCTTTAAGAAAATAGTTTCTCATGCTCAGGTGGTGCTTATCACCAAAGAGTATTGTGTTGAGTAGAAGTAAAACCAAGAAAAGACAAGAAAGACTTCAAGAAGTCCTCCCTTATTGGGACAAAATCATGAATCATTTCAACACTGACCATAGTTCAAAGGGCCAAAAATCAAGAAGAGGAATTCAAAAGAATCAAAAGGAACATCCAGAACACACAGATATGAAAATTACTTTTTAAATTATAAAGTATTCTGCTTGACTAACTCAGAACCCAAAAGGAGGAGTTTGTGCCTTTTCTATAATGTGGAGCTTTTGAAGATACCTTTAAAGAAATCATTTGGATGCCTGACCTTTGAAAACAGCTTCTCGTCTAGGACTGTACTTTGACTGCTTCTGAAAATATTTAAGCTAAAATAACGGGATTTATTTAACTATTTTCCTCATTCAAATACACATCAACATTGCAGAGGTACAAGTTCACTTTCCCTGCTGCATTTTAGCTTTGCAAGAGCTCTTTTAAAAATTGTAGAGTAAAATTTAAACATGATACACTATATACATACACGGTATATGTTGCAGAATTGAGACTTGCTTAATACTAATCACAATTACTATTTATTAAGTCCCTCCTAAATGTCAGAAATTTTGTATGTTTCCTAACTCTTAAAGCAAACCCTTAAAATTTGTATTGTATTTCCTATTTTTACATAAGAATTGAAATTGAGACAGTATGTGAAGTATGTGAATTGCCCACCTTCAAATAGCTGGCAGATGGGTGGTCTGGGGGAGGGTTGGAGAGTTTTCGGCCAGGCACTGTATTCAGCACTTTACATGTGTTCCTTCTTTTTAATTTTTACAGCAGTCCTTTAAAGATGAGGAGACCTAAGAGGAGATTCAATAAAGAGAGAGGCAAGACTTATCCTAGGATGGTCTGACTCCAGAACCCATGATCGTACCAGTGTGTAGTTTGTCTTTCTAAATGACTTCTGAATTTTCCGCTTGAAAGCATGTCTGAAGCTCAAAATAGGTTGTATTTGATTTCTCATTTGTTATTTTTCGCCCAAGAGTTCAAAATTGGACCTAAAGAAATGAGCGTTGTTTACATCTCTCCTGAAGAACTTTGGCTTCAAAAATTGATGTGTGCCAAAATTCTGGGTTATTAGTTTGTTAAGGCCTGACAGTCTTTAGATCCTTTCCTTTCCCATGGAACACTTTTTGGATAGTCGGACATTTAGACACATGTGGAGTACTTAGTACTGCAGCATTGGGTTGAGATGGCCTTGGGATGACGCTTAGCTTCAGAAATTACTAGTTATGTGACTTTGGTCAATTAGACAACCTCTCAGGTCTAAAAGGAATTCTTACCACCATAAAGGATAGTATAGTTAAAATCAATTCCCATTTGTCAGGTTTATGGGTCCTCAACACAGTAAATGTGAGAAAATTTAGTGGCAAATTCAACACATGGAATGATTTCACTGATAATATCAATAAAGGGGAGAAAATAGATCTAACCAGGGAAGCTTTATCTTTTAAAAATCATTGAAGATATTTAGAAGTTTTTTTTGGACTTATACTTTTTTGTGTTAAGTCCTCAAAAGTACCAACAGAGATTAAAGAACCATGGCAAAGAATGGGTTTTTATGTTTAGGAAGAACTAAGCTTATTAGTATTTGTATCTAACGGTTCTCAGATGGCTAACTTGGACAATGATGTATAAACAAATTCTAAATTGCCAGTCAGTTGAAGGACAATCTAGGTGAAGTAATCAAAAATATATTTTTATCAAAGAAGATTTTCCTTTTGTAAAATGCACAATTATTTACAATAATTTGATTCATTCCGGAGACAATCCAGACCAAAAGATGAATGGCAATTCAATTATTTTCTGATTTGTAATTTATTTTACCCATTTGCTGAAAATTTGGAACCCAAATTTGGAATCTCATGTTTTAATATAGCTTCTTAAATGGGTCTCTGTTAGTCGTATTTGTTGTTGTTTGTGATTTTCTCTCTCTTATTCTATCAAAATCTGTTATCCTTATGGGACCAATAAACAAATTCATGAGTTCGAGTCAAAAATCATAGCAGTCTACCGTTAGGATTCATATTACTTCGGGATTGGAAGGCATAAAGCTAACGAGAGAAATAATCATTGTGCAATTTTAGGAATTATACATTCTTTCTACAAATATTTATTGAAACCCTAGTAAATGCTAAGAATGAACAGAACGGCTAAGAGTGCAGACTCTGGAGCCAGACTGTCTGTGTGAAAATCCAGGCCCTACCACTCACTCTCTGTGCGTGACCTGGGGCAAGTTTCTTCATTTTCTTGTTCCTATTTCCTCACCTGTACAATGGGGATGGTAATAATAATAACATCTCATGCATATTGAAGGTAATTGAGATCAAACAAATCAATGTAAGTGAAAGATTAAGAACAGTGCCTGCCACCTTATGAAGCTTGCATGAAGTAGTTAGAGAATGATTGTCATTATAATTATGGCAAGGAACCAGATCTGGGCAATTGCCTTCACAGCACTGAGAGGCATTGTATTTAGACTGTAGAACTGATATTCATCAAAGACTTTTTATATTCCAGGTACAATAGAATTATGATATGAATTATATTATCTAACTCTTATAACAACTGTTTCAAGGAAAGTTTTATGCTTTTCAGTTTAGAGGTGAGAAAATGGAAGTTTACAGTGATGCAATAGTGTTGCTAATGGTTCAACCAGTAAGTGATGAGACCAGAGTTCTGTGCATTTCACCACACAGAGCTGGTCCTTTAGAGAAAATGACTTTACTTACTAGGAAGACAGTAGAGCCCAGTGGTTAAAAGCACAGACTCGGAAGACACGTCATGAGAATTTTAATTCTGTCTTTTCTCCCTCCAGGGTACTGGTCCTTGGGCAATTTCATCAACTCTTCTGTGCTTCAGTTTTCCCACCTATAAAATGATCATAATGATATCTCAAAACAGAGATGATAGAAGGATTAAATGCGATAAAAGATAGCTAGTTCTTGCTTTGTACTAAGCACTTATTTTTATTTGATTCATGGAAATTGGACAGTGTAAGTAGTCGTCTATTTTGCTTTCTCATTTCATGTTCACGAGTGTCAAAGCCAAGTTTCTAGAGATTATTATGCAGGCTCTAGATGATTACTTGGCTAATTTAAGAAAATTAGACTTTCACCATGGAGTTACCTATGAAGACCCGAGCCTGCTGGGCAGTGCTGCTATTCAGCTGGTAAGCACCTCTACAAACATCCTGGCCACACGAGTAGTGAAATACAGAGCTTCTGTACCAGATGGTAAATGATGTAGGATACTGAGCCCAGGTGTTTAGTGCCTGCAGGTGAGGGCGACTCTCAGCAGCTGCAGAGTGGACTGAGATGGCCAATAACAGAAACATCCACGTCACTCATCTGCTGCTCTGGAGTGGCCCAGAGTTGATGAGGGTGGCAAGGCACATAACCGAGCAGACAGTAGTGAGTGACACTGGTTGGGTCAGGTGTCTGGATGTAGACTCAGAGTGCCCAGCCCCTTGCCAGCAGCAACACAGTACCAGCAGGAACCGAATACTACCAATTTAATGGGGAGAAATCAGGCTCCCTCTGTCCAGTTGTAGTTCAGATAGCGGCATCTTTGAACTAGTAACAATGATATCAAACAAAAGAGCCCACCAATAATTTCTAAAATTCAACAAATGATTTGAATTATTAGAATGCTTTGATGATCTATGGGCACAAGGACTCATATCACTTAGCAAGGAATTCTATATTATCTGTACCTTGGTTTATTCCAAAAATAAGAAAGATTTCAAATGTTTTTGATTTAGCAATTACTTCTATATTACATTTTTATTTCCAGTTGTTAAATATGTTTAATTACAAGCAAGGATAGGCATTAGAGAGACCATGGTACAAGGGTAGCAATGTCCCACATAGGTTCTTAAAATATATTTCTACAAAGAAGGATGGAATAATCTCTCACAAATAACCCAAAATGTTGTTTTCTAGGCAATCTGCAGTTGCAGTGCCCAAAAAGGAATAAAGGAAGGTGGGGAAATCTGCTAGCCTTGTCAGATATTCTAAAAATGACAGTGTAAGAGCTGACAGTTTATAAAGATTTTTCACATTAGGGGAGCCTGGGTGGCTCAGTCAGTTAAATGTCTGCCTTTAGCTCAGGTCATGATCCCGGGGTCTGGGATCAAGCCCCGGGTCAGGCTCCCTGCTCAGCGGGAGTCTGCTTCTCCCTCTCTGTCTGCCCCTCCCACCTGCTTGTGCTCTCTCTCAAAAACAAATAAATAAAATCTTAAAATAAAAAAAAAGATTTTTCACATTACTCTTTTTTGTTTAATAATATCATTCCCTCCTTCTTCAGTTCATTTTCCTTAGCTGTTTGTTTCCTCTTCTGTTTCTAAGGAACATCTGCAGTTCTGAAGTGGTTAAATGCCCCATTCAGGGGAGACACGTTTGTACTCACTTGATAGTGTTGTCAGAAAATGGATCATCACCCAAAGACATTAGAATCAGCATTGGAGGGATCCAGTTTTCTGAATCTAAATTTCAATACTTGGTCAGACCATGCTTTCTCAGTTCATGACATACCTACTTAGGTCTAGCCCGTGCTGTGTGCAAGGGATGCAAACGGGGCAAGAATGCCACCGTCCTCAGGGAATTTATGGTGGCATCTGATCTGAAGGCCGGGTTGCAAAACAGTAACACACCCATAACAATCGCTTGCTACAATGGTAGTGAGAGGGAAGGCAATCCTCTACCCTTTAGGAGAAGGGAATCTGATTTGAGGATACTCTCAGTCCGATGTTGGAAGAAAAGCATTTCCTTAGCAGGCAAGTGCTGGGATTGTGGGAAGGGCATTCTGGGCCAACACAGGCACGCATACATGAACTACCGAGAGAACGTAATCTACAACACAACCTTCTCCAGGACATGCACCTTCAAAAAAAAATTCATTTGGAAGCTTTGGGATCTGATCTGTCTTGATGTCTTGTTGTGTTTTATCAACGTGCCTTGGTTCTCCAGGTAGGGGGATGACTTCAGCAATGCAGTTTACTGGGACAACTGACGGCTTCAGATGAGGGAGGGAAGTGACTTTGCCCTTTCACTTGTTAACCTAAATGCCATCTTTGCTTCATTTGTGGGACCAAACTTCTTTAATGTATCTTGGGTTAGATACTGAGGATTTTCTCAGTAGGCTACCTTTGGAAATAGGCTTGGGGCTGAATCACAGCAATTACAAGCCTGAGATGAAAGGAGCCACATGTATACCGAGGCCTCTTAAAGACTCAGCCAGGCTTCATTTCCTCTCACAATGGGAGGCTTTGGGCCTCTACTGACTAGGATGTAACCACAACAAAACAATATCTCTCTCTGTGGGTTTTGAAAATAAACTGAAGTGATTTGTATGTACAAATGGCATCTTAGTAGAAGGAGTGTAGAAAAGCCAAGTTAAAAAAGAAAACAAACAATGCTTGAAATCCTTCCCTCTCTTTTCCTACAGGTCTTCTTCCTCAGAACTGTTGTCTGGAAAACTCATCTACTATCGTGCTGCATGTTGAGCAGCTCACTCACCCCAGGTTTTGCTTTGGGATTCTAATGCTATTATTATAAATACTATTCTAGATGATCTATAGTATGGACTCTTCGCAAGGATAACTGAAAGCCTTCAGGCTTTTAAAAGCAAACACACAGAATATGCCTTATTGTCTTGGCTACATTATTGGCAACATAAATGATTCTTTGGAGGCTTGAAAGGTGGGGTCAGCCCTGTCAGTTTGCATTTTAGGACAGTTTAATCAACTGATTAATGACACAAAAGAATATATCCACTCACCTGATGTTTCATTTGCATTGTCAGTAGGAGATTTTTCTGGTAATTTGCATACTCTACTGCTTTCACAATTAGAATAACGAGGAATCATCAAACTCTATAAACAATGACTACCAGCTAAATCTAAGTATAGAAGGGAAATTAGAATTTATCTAGACTACTATCATTAGCAAATATATATTTTTAATTTTTATAATTACTAGCCAGCAGAAATTGACCAAGTCATACAGGCTTTAAATTATTTAGATTTTATAATTATCTTTAAATAGAATCAGTATTCCTAATAACTTAGGGAGATTGAATCATTAGGCCAAGAAACTAGTTAAGATATTCTTTATATTCAAATTAAGTTTGTATCTGAATGTCTTTTTACTTGCAGAATCCCCAAGTACATGAAAAGTTACAATGACAAGGCATTTATATTAAAAAATGATACAATTAGAGAGGATAGTATTGCATAAATCCAAAATACTTAATTAAAAAATAAACACTTCAGGGGTGCCTGGATGGCTCAGTTGGGTAAGTGTCTGTCTGCCTTTGGCTCAGGTCTTGATGTCAGGTTCCTGGGCTCCCTGCTCAGTGGGGAGGCTGCCACTCTCCTGCCCCCACTCGTGTGCTCTCAAATAAATAAATAAAATCTTAAAAAAAGGTAAAAACATAAAAAAATTAAAACTTCAGCCAATTGTCATTTGTTCTGTCTATTAAAATATCAGAACGCTGACAACAAATGAATATCTCTCCAAATAAGTAGATAATTAAGTTTATAATTATCAAATAATATCTTTGGAATAGTTTTAAAGGAATAAGTAATGACTTGAAAAGTCAATCTACCTTTAAAATTCTGCTATCATTTCTGATGTTCTGAAATAGTTTTAAATATAGGAAAGAAAAGGAGCTTTGATAAAACTCAACAAAACTTCAAGAAAATCAGATCCCAAGCCTTTCTTTTTTTTTTTCTTTTTAATCTTTATTTTGTTAATGTGGTGATTACTTTGATTTTCTTTTTTTTTTTTTTTTCCATGATTCCCATTGTTTGCCCAAGGCTTTCAAATGATTTTTTTTCTTTTAAGGTACATATTCCTGGAGAAGATTAAATTATGTGGCATATTGTGCTCCCCCCAAAATTCAAGCTTTTGTGCTTGTGTTGGCCCAGGATGTCTTTCCCACAACCCCAACAATTTGCTGCTAAGGAAACACTGTCTTTCAAGACTGGGTTAAGAGGTTTGACTCCTTTCCCCACGAAGGATGGATGAGTCTCTTCCTTGCCACATCTGTTGCAATTAGTGCATTGTAGTAATGTAGCTATGACATTGTGTCTTCCAGAACTGACTTTATAAGTCATTGTATTTTTAAATGAAAGATTTTACCAATTCGTAATCTTCGAGTTTAAGGAATATAGGTGCATGTAAAAAAGGAATTTTCTTATGAACTTTTATGTACCTTTTTGAGTGGATCCAACAAAAAACTGAATTTTGATTGAACACAGACTTTCTTTTAAAAACGTGTTCACAGGGGCGCCTGAGTGGTTCAGTCAGTAAAGTGTCCAACTCTCGATTTTGGCTCAGGTCATGATGTCAGGGTCCTGAGATTGAGCCCTGTGTCGAGTTCCCTGCTCAGCAGGGAGTCTACTTGAGATTCTTTTCCTCCTGCTCTCCCTCCCCACCCCGACTGCCCCTTGCCACTTGCGCAAGTGCGCACACACGCTCTCTCTCAAATAAATAAATAAATAAATCTTTAAAAAAAAAAAAAAAGCATGTTCAGGAATACTACTGAGTAGTTAAAAAATACTCTAGAGTCTGAAAAAGTGCAAATGACATTTCCAAAGATTTGTTTTCCTATATTAAAATTGGTAAAATAGAGCTAATCTTTTAATTGACTTATAACTGACATGTAACAATTTGTTAGTTTCAGGTGTACAGCAGAATGATTTGATATTTGTATATATTGTGAAAGATCACCACAATAAGTCTAGTTAACATCTGTCACTTTACAAAGTTGCAAATTCTTTTTCCTGTGATAAAGACTTTTAAAATTTACCTTCTTAGCAACTTTTATTTTTTAAAAAGATTTTATTTATTTATTTGTCAGAGAGGGAGAAAGAGAGAGAGAGAGGGAGAGGGGCAGGCAGAAGGAGAAGCAGGCTCCCGGCTGAGCAAGGAGCCCGACATGGGGCTCGATCCCAGGATCCTCGTGACCTGAGCCAAAGGCAGACGCTTAACCCACTGAGCCACCCAGGCGTCCCTCTTAGCAACTTTAAATATGCAATACAGTATTATTAACTATAGACATAGTGGTGGACATTACATCCCAGTGACTGATTTATTTATTACTGGAAGTTTGTACCTTTTGGCAAACTTCAAAATCAAGCTAATTATAAAAGAGTAATTACAAACATTTCTTGTATTTTTTGTTTGTTTGTTTCAAATGGAAATATCTGACGGATTCACTAAATGTATAAAATCTTCATATAAAATCACCAGAGTGAAGATTTTTTTTCGGTCTACCTGGTAAAAGTAAGCATTACAGTAATGTCTTCTGGAAATTAAATAGAACTCATTTTTCCCTCACACTGCTTGCTTCCTCCAAGTTTTCCAGTCTCTGTGAATGGCCAATGTCCTACCCAGTTGCTGAAACCAAACTCCAAGCAGCATCTTTGCTTCCTCCCCTCCCTTACTGTCCATTCAGGAGGATGATCCCTTTGCTTGGCATCCTCTCCTTGGCACATCAAGATCCTCGTAGATCTTGATGCTTCTTTGTTGGCATTCAGCTCTTAGCTCAAAGGCCATCTCCCCAGTGAGCAATTCCTGACCACTCCGTCTGAATTAGCACTCCTGCCCCTCAGAGTCACTCCTGGGCCTCAGACCACATCATTCTGTTCTACTTTCTTCACACCTTTCAGCACCACCTGGAATTATATTGTTCATTGCCGTGCTTTTTTTTTTTTTTCTTTTTTTTCTCTTTTCTCTACCAGAATATAAGCCCTCAAAGGCAAGGACCTTTTCTTTCTTATTCTCTCCAGTATTCTAGTACTTAACACAATGCTTGCATATAATACACACTCAAAAATATATTTCAGATGAATATTTGAGAACAGATTTTTAAAAACGTGTCTCATTCAATAAATACCTCATTGTGCTAGGCAAAGGTAAGGGACATATATTGAAAGACAGCCATTTTATCACTTTCCACTAACTTGAAGAAATGAGATAACTCGGCATTCTGCCCCGCCCCTCTGTCCCTTTCATTTCTACCTCCCTCCTCCCAAGGACCTGACTCACAGGAAGAGAGGCTGGTGAAATGGAAGAGCACAGAGTTGTACAGGAGTTGATGGGTTTGTGACTTCCAAACTGTGTGATCTTACACGAGTTGTGTTGGCCCATGGATGCTGTGTTTCTTCACCTGAAAAACTGGAATAATAGTTCCTATTTTATGGGTTGTTATAAAAACTGAATATAATGATGAATGTGTGTAATAAATATCTTAGCACATTATTGGCTTTCAACAAATGGGAGCTTTTATTGCTACTATCTCATGAAATGATCTGAGGTCAGTCATGCACCAAGCCAATTTACTGCTGAATAGTGCTTGCATAAGACCAATTTCTGAGAATATAATTGGCAACTAGCAAGCATACGAAAATACAATATGTATCATATTTTTAATGGTCTGACTCCTTTCCTTTCTGTAAGAATAAAGCAAGAGATAATTGTGACTGATTCCTGTTGCTTCTTGATGTGGCTGCCAGATTGCATGGCAAGCCTGGAGGCAGTAGTCCGTCAGTCATGGCCTGAGTGAGTAATAAGGTGCAGTAATGTCAGAAGCACGATGCATCATCTTATAGTCGGTGGGGGTGGGGGGTTGTAAGGTCAAGTGGCTGGCTGAGAAGATAACGTTTGGTAGAGAAAGACAAATAGTTCTTTCCATCCAAGAGGCAATATGAAGTATATCTGACTGTATGTTATTCTAAAAAGTAGTCTGGAGCTAAGAGAATATGTCTCTGAAGCAAAATGACGGATCAAATATGGGAGCTTAAGTCAGCAGCGAAGTAGTAAATTTTGTCATAAATGATTAAGTATCTGGAAAGACTAATTTTATTTATTGCTTGATAGCCTCTTTTTAACCTAAACCAAGCTCAGATAATAAGTAGGTGCTTTGGCAAAAGGATCTAAAGCATTTTCAGTTCCATTTCTATTTAGGCTTAAACCACTCTTTTACTTGAGCTCCTGATTAAAACTCTCAGCGAAAAATGCACATCTGGCATATATCACCAACTCTGATAGAGACAATCACACCCAAAGGGCATATATCACCAACTCTGATAGAGACAACCACACCCAAGGGCAAGTGTGTGTATGTGCCCGCCTGTGAGTATATATGTGCCCGTGTTTCCATTTTTGTGCACGTGTGTGATATTTTCCTACAATTACTGCTCTGACCTTGGGGAAGACTTGACTCCTCTTCCCTTTTATGTCACTGATATACCAGAGGTTAATCAGCCTTTTCATCTCTTCCTCTAACTGGGACTAAAGCAGAGCTTGGGACCCACCGTATCTGATGGGTTGCAGGGTAACCTGGGACTCTGCTCTTGCTTGAAATGACCCAATGCTGAATTATTTCTAGATTGACTAACCCAGCAGAATACTTTGGTATAAGAACTCATCCAGGTCTATTTGGGGTTGACTCTAATTGGAGTCTATATTGGAGTTGGTTTCTTAGAGCTACTTTATATCTTCCTTGGAGCCACCCCAGTAATATAAGTCTCCTGTAAATTGGAGGGGGTCTCAATATAACTACAACAGAAACAAATTCCCTAGGCTTCCTAGACTGATTCATACCAAAATCTCTCCAAAGGCAATGGTAGAGAAGACAAGTTTCAAAATACTCTCAGCCCCATGGGAATTCTATGCGGTCAAATACGGTAGCTACCAACCCTCTATCACTATTATAATTAAATTTTAAATTAATTAAAATTAGATAAAATAAAACATTCAGTCCCTCAGTTACATGGAATTCAATAGTCACATGTCTATTTATTAACACAGATATAAAAACATTTCCAGAAGAGCAAGATAAACATTTTCAGTAAACTTCAAAGTTAGTGCTTCCTGTGGCCTTCCAATAATCCTGTGTTGAATAGTTGAGTAAATCCTCTATTCTCTATACCTACCTGCTCAAGCACCTGCTGCCCCTTCTGTAATGCTCATCAGGCTTCTGAATATTTATGCAATCTCCATCATCTCCATTAAATTGTGAGTTTGGTGAAGGAAAGCACTCTGTCTCATTTATCATTGTATCCCCAGCATCCAGCATGACATCTAGAACATGGTTATATTGCGCAATAAATATTTGTTGAATGAATGAATGGATGGATGGTTGGATGGATGAATCCTAACTTTTCTATATATCACTCATGGATTAAAAAAGCTAATTCCTTGGGGTGAGTGTGAGAGCTAAATGACATAGCGTAAATAAAGTACCTGGCACGTGCCCGATACATAATAGGTGTTCAAATACTACTTTCCTCTCTCACTCTCTGCTTAATAGAAACCTTCAGTCACTTGGATCCACAAGTCACAGAGACTTCTGGTCAAGCCAACAATTTCCCTGGGTCTCAGCTGTTGTGCTTCCTTCCCTTTGATCACAAGCTTGGCTTAAGTTATTAACTACAAGGGAAAAAGATCAGAGTTCAGCTCTGCTATTTGGCACCAAGGGAACAAAGTACTAACTCAGAGCAGTTAGCTTCATAATTCATTCTAGAAATCTCTTCCAGACTAAAATTCTGGCCTTTTACCAACCATCCGGTTCATTCAGCCTTCTCCTCTCCTATCAGAATTTTGAATACAAAACGGTGCCAGCAATTAAGTGTCAACACCATTCCTAGAGCTTCCTAGACATAAATTAGCACTGCATGGGCAATTGGAAGGAGAAATTTGGAACGAATAGTACTTTAGGATGAGCACATGAAGTCCTTTTCTTTGTCCTTGTCCTCTGTTTTCAACTCTCCACCTAAAATGCTACCTTTGTGGGGTTTTTTAGAAGTAGAGATGGATGGCAAATTTTTGTTTAGCTTAGAGGCAGTTATTAGAAAAGCCAGTTCTAAGATGTACAGAACAAAAAAGGGAAAGGAAAAGACCCTGAGTGTTTTCCAGGGTGGTTCTAAGTATTATGGAGCATGTTGTGGAAAAATTTCTTAGCCATCTGCTAACGGATATTAGTAAAAGTGGAGACTGTGCTAAATAATAAAGTGTTGGGTTGTCCTTTGCAGAAAGTTAATAAAAAGAAGGAAGTGAAAGACTGCTCATTATTTTTAATGACCGTGCTTTCCAGCAGAGTGCCCGTGTCTCCCTGCCTTTACTTTCTGCCTTCCTTCACTTCATTATAACACACTAAACTACTCCTTAGAATGATAGCTTTGTTCTAAAGCTCAGAGTTCATTAAGAGGCTCACAGACCCAGGCTGACCGGTTGTTAATCACAGGTCCAGTGCCAAGGTGATGATGAAAAGATGAGCCCAGGACACTGTCCACGGAACGGTCACCAGCCGTGACTGCCCTGGATTTCCTTCGGAGCAGGTCCTCATTGGTTCAGGGATTAGGCTCCCAAACGCTGCATTGTACTTGGTGGGTGATGTAAGTTTTAGCCATCCATAAAAGCAGTTGTTACCACAATAGTTCCTCTTATTTTGGTAAACCAGGAGAGACTATGGTGTGGTTAGAAGTAGTCTTGGTTTTTGAAAATTCCGCATACATGTAATATTTATATTGCACTTGCCGTTCGAGTTCTATTAGCTCCCCGTACACCATTTGGATGCATAAACTTCATGCTGTACATTTAGAGTAAGTAGCTTTCTGTGCTAATATCTTCGGCTCTCCACCACCTGAGATCCCCCAGATAAATTATGGAAATGTGGAGAATAAATTCAGTAATAGTGAGATAGAAGAAAATAAAAGTAATCCTTTATTTCACCATGATGCTAAAAGAAGGTAAACTCTTTAATCTAGGCACATATATGTTTCATGAAGCCGTAAAATAATGTGACCCAACAAGGAATACGAATAAAGATACTTACACACAGAGACGGGATGAAACTTCTAGCTCTAAGCTCTATGTTAAGCATACCTGCTGTCTTTGTTAGAGTTTGTTTTTTTTTTTAACCGTGTTTCGTTTTCCAAATAAGGGCTAAATGGCTCTGCTTTGGAAAGCCCTTTGAACTTTGTATTCACAAGTGCTTGTGTTTTGAAAAAGAGCTAGGCACTCCGGAGAGTGCCTGAGACGGGTAAGTGACGCCAGGCTCTGGAGCGGTGGGATTGGTACAGGAAGTGCTGAGCAGTGTTTTCTCCGACCTGAACGGGACTTAGTCCCCGACATGCTTCAGGCAAAATCATCAGACACTGACTTACTTCTAGACTCAAGAATTGGCATGATACCCTCTGCCTGGTTTACTTGCGTTTCCATGTGAGCATATGTGTTTTTTAAACAAAATAAATGGGTCTTTTTGCCAAAAAGTATTCAGGCACCGTATCCTTAAAAAAGACTTGCTAGAAATAAAGTATATGTTTATTCATTAGCTGTCAAGCACTTCTGGGCTCAGTACCCACACACACATGCTGTTTAATGTGGAGTTTAATAACATTTACATAGAACTGAGCTGAGGACTATCTTGGTGGAGAAAAATCCATACTGACAAAGCGTGCTGTTTTGTTTGTCTTTGTCCGGAAGGGGAAAAGTTTGACTAGGGTTGCCCTGCTTTATCTAAGCACCACCATGCTATTGATAAAAAAATATATAATAATAATAATAATAATAATAACAATAATGCACTTTACTGTCATGCTAGAAACGAAGAATGAAGCCAGCCAGTCAATTTGAAAGAAAAATGAGCATATTTTAGTTTTCTCCAAAGCCCAGCAGAGATTTAGTTAGAACTATTTTACCTTCTCCCCAAACGATTTAATTTTTTTGTCTCTTGACAACAATCTCGCGTTGTTTGATCTATGCCTTTTAAAAGAGACAACGTTGATAAGCCGCTGAGCAGAAAGCGAATTAGGAAAGAAAGAGCTCATTGGATTGCTGGAGAAATAACAAAATGAACAAAGAAAAGAAAGCAAATGTTCTGTTCTGTCATCGACGGGTCTTATCTGTGTGGAGGGAGTTACCAGTCATTTCCCCAAGGCCAGGCCTGCTCGACTTGACTTTTTATTAGAATCCGTAGGAAAATCATCCAGCCTGGCTGGGACAACACATTGGAAGAACTGGTGATGTGAGAGGGGTAGGGATGGCTCCATGGAACGTGAGGAACAACAGGACAAGGCCTAGCGTGAGGGGGTGAAGAAGTACTATTTGGGGCAGTTAATTGTTAATCATATTGAGAGTTCAACTGCTTTATTAGGGGTTACAAACTGAGATGCTTAACTGCATTTCCACTTCAGGATGGTAGGCTTTCCTGAGCCTTGTGGGTATAGGTCTATAATTTTCTAAGCGTGTGCACGCACACAAGTGTGTCTTTGCATGCGTCTGGGAGAGCAACTGAGGAGAGAGAAGAATGGGGAAGAAAACTGTTTCTATTGCATAAATCTCTGCTTGGAATTGTAGCATTTAAACACATAAAAACTATTAACAATAGATTGGAATGCATTGTCCTCTTGAAAACTCAGTGTGCTCATTTATAAGAGGCAGTATTAACTGACTCATGGCTTGAATGAGAGGATGTGTGTAAAGCATACTTTAATATCTATACAGGAACAAATAAATATTTCTTTTTCACCTTTCTACCCTGAGCCCTTTCCCGATAGCCATCCCCTTTTGCAACCTACCCAGGACAAAACAAACAAGAAAATAATCCACAGCAAGCTACTCAATGGGAGAACTAATTGCTTACCCTTCCTGTAATAAAGAAAGAAATATAGAAAGAGGATTGGGGTAAAATAATGGAGGTATTTAGCAGATTATTGGTTCTTAATTTAGTTTCCTACCCATTCCACTCTGATTATTTTGGATGCCCTAGGGTAGCACAATAGAGACACATTGCTATAGTAATAAACCCAGAGTTGGACTAAAAATAACTTTTAAACAGTTCTACCTCTTTCATCTTTTTTCTTATCAAGACTATTGAGCTCATTAGCTTAGAGTACCAGCATGAATAAGAATTCCTAAAAACAGATAATGTTATTGGAAGCCTTGGGGAAATACTCTACTCTAATTTGCTTTCCAGATAAATTTTAAAAATGGGTATCCAAGAATTATTGCTCAATTATAATAAAATTCCTATGAAATTGCATGCTCTATGTTAATCAGCGTGAGTTCATTTTGGCCCACCTGTTATTACAGTGAACACCACAGTGTTTCGGTGAAGGGTCAGACATGACAGAAACAGAGAATGTAGGTAACCAGGAAGCCAAAACCCAGAGCGGAGAAACTAAAGACAACAGTGGGTCTCCACTGAGAAAAAGGATGGAGGCTGGGGGATTGTGCAATAAAACTTCTTTGTACTTTAAAGTTTCACTTCCTGAAAATGTTGCAATACCATCACCATCTCCAAAAGAGTAAAGTTCTAGGCTTGGTAAGGAAGGAGTAAATGGAAATTGCAGAAAGATCATTTTCTTCCTGGAACAATATAAAAAATTTGGCTGCCTTTTCTGGCAGAGAAATGTTGAATTATATTTCTTTTTCATATAATATATGGCTTCTCTATGAGATAAGTCTTTAGGGAAATGAACCAACATCCTTTCCCACCCTTACAAGTTGTCAGATTATTTTGTTTTGCAAATTTGAATTTGCTAGAATTTATCCATTGAGATGGACCAAGCAGAAGAAATCAACATGTGTACCACACACAGTCATAATCAAGTCAACATAACCAATTTCTCATGGACCCCAGACTGTCATTTTCCAAATCTCATCCATCAGCGGTCAAAACAACTTGAGACTACTCGGTTTAATTTTATCTGAGAAACAGGATTGGGTCTGGACAGCACCTTAAAGAGAGTTCTTTTGGGGGGGCGGAGCTTCACCCAGAAAGGAATAATGTTAAATTCCCAGTCGAATTAAACCCATAAAGGAGGATATTTGATCTACTGGATGAATGAAACAGAACTGGATCCTGGTTCATTTTTTCTTAAGAGCTCCAGGTCTCTGCATGCTTTCCGCCAGTTTTTTACAATATCATCTGAAGCTCATTTCCAAGTGGTTATCCATATCTTAACATCAGAAAATTCTATATTATTTGCACTGTTGGTCCATTGCTATTGTATAAATGATTTGTTTCCTTTTTCTGTCTATATTGCCTCTAAATTTTATACTAAAATTAAAACTAAAACGAAGCTCCTTACATATAATGAACAATCTCTGAGTTACTCTGTTGAGAATGGCGTAAGTTCAATCAGCAAACTACTTTTCTATTAATAACTAACCATTAGTTAAAAAGGTGCATTAATGGAAGACCTGTGACTCAAAATCTTGGAACAGTTCATCTATTAGTTATATCATAATAGCTCATCTGCAGTTTGACTTATCACTGTAACCCCCAGAAAGAGGTCTGCCATATCATTGGATCTTAATAAATATTAGTAGAATGAATGAATAGACTGATGAGAGCTTATCAGTCCAATAACTTTATTTAAAATGCTGTTTGGTGAATTACCTACCCGATTTGTAAGTGTCCTTTCCTACAAAAATGAATTACATTTGGGTACTGCCCTGATGACCTTACAATTTAGGTGGCGAGCAAAGACATAAATGGATAAACAATAAAACCACCAGACGCAAGTTGGCATTAGAGGAAGACCAAAGATAGTGTTATGAGAGTTCAGAAGAGAGAGATGATGCTCAGCTAAGAGACTCGAGAAAGCTTCTGAGAGGATGTGGTGTTCGGGCAGAGCCCTAAAGAGTAGCTCAGTGGGGTGAGAAGAGCTGAGGTATGACATAGACACTGGAGCTAGACCGCTGAGGTCAAACTCTAGCTCCATCCAGTGGAGTTCGCCACGTGCACTGGTGAAGTTACTTAACTACTCTGGGTAAAATAGCGATAATTAGTTCTGCTTTCCAGGGTAGTTGTAAAGATAACTCTCGTCACTATGTGGATTTTCCTGATAACGGCACAGTAGCAGGTTCACCTCTCCTACTGGTGATCTCACTTTCCCCATAGTTGGCAGGTTTTCTTTATGAAGTGGAATATTGAAATGACTCAGGTAACACCACCAGCAGCGTATTCTAGAAGGAAATGAACGTCCCGTCATCTTTGAGCATGTAATCCTGGACTCTGCCAATGGTTACCACAGGCCAGCTACCGAGGGACTCTCCTCTCCAATGCAGTGTGGAGAGATCTAATCCCCAGCAGGATTGTCTATAACCTGATGGACGTCAACACAACATTCGCAGTGATGGCAGCACTATGATACCTCATTTGGCAAATGGCGTACTTGACAGGAGTGTAAAACTATGGGGTGGGGGGGGGATGGGAGCTGAGAGGGGTCTAGATTCTTAGATTTAGAAACCTGCGCTGCTCTTTCGAAAAACCTCTCCATTAAATACAACTTCCCTTCATGCCTTCAGGAAATGTGTTTCATAGGATGTGAAGAATTTATGATGAAAATTATTTCATCTGAGGCTCTAGGAGGCAACAAAGCAGGGCCAAATGTTCTTTTTACTTACTCAAAACGTTCAAGGAACTGCTATTGAAATGGCTTGATTCTTGAAACTGCAGCCAAACATTCCTCATTGCCCTCACTGACTGTAGAATGAATGTTAGTCCTGGTCATTCAATTTCTTCTGATCTAAGATCCTTTTATCCTGAAATCTCTACCCCAAGTCGGCCTTCCATACCAGGCACAAAGACTATGTACATTTTGTCCACTTCACTAACTTCTTGGGAAGACTGGAGGGCTATAGAAATGGGAAGTAAACTTTAAAAGTAATAGCACCATAGCATGTCCTTTTGTGCAGCTTCGTCACTGAGCAGCAATATAAAAAATAACTGGCTCCAAACAACCAGCTTATTTGTTGCTTTTCCTTCAGTTGTTAAAAAATAAAAAAGTAAAAATCAGAATATGACTGTTTATAGGTTTAACATCCTGGGAAATTAGAACTTGCTTACAGTGCAATCATTTCAGTAAAATGAAAACTAAACTCATTTTAAAAGCCAGGTTAACTTGAATTCAGAATACCCCCTGAGACTTAAGAAAGAAAAATGAAAACTGGTACCAGTGTTGTTTAAAAGAGGCTAGCATTTTAACTTCTCATAAAAAAATGTTGTGTTTCCTTTAAAATTCATTTTCTTCCAATAAGTTTCACTCTTCTTCATGGAATATGTCATGCATTTATAGATCAGATTTTCAAAGAAGGAAGACAAATAACTTAGCTTATATTAGAGGGGGCTGATTTTGTTTCCTGCCACTACAGAGAGAAAGTTCTCTGATTACTAAAACTGTTTTACTTTGAAGTGGACAAGAGAGGGCACTCATGTATTTCATATATAATTGTGCATAATTTTTTTCAGCTGTTAAAGGATTGACTAACCATCCTTATTGCATTTTTAAAAATACATTTTAAAAAGGCTTGGAAAAAATGAAAAATTAATATATGACAGTGATACAAACATCCTATTTTTTATAAATAAAAGCGAGCAGGAAAGGAGAATTTTTGGAAGATTACTGTATATGTCACTTTAAAGGGATTTTGACAAACAAATTCAAAGAAGAACAAACATTTTTTGCTACTAAACTTGATTTTAATTCGATCTGAAATGAGCATGCCTTAAAAAAAAATACTACTTGAAAAGAACGAGAAAGACTTCTGTTTCATCAAAATTTGGCAGAAGCTAGATTTGGACTTGAAAGGAACGATGGCCTCTGACTGATAACATGGAATCAAAATCGCCAAAATTTGTAACTGAAAAGAATGAGGTCATCTCAACTCAGTTGCAAAGAGAGGACCTTACCCTTTCCAAAGGGCAGCCTAATGCTGCCTTTGAACCAGCCCACTGAGGGGCATCTGGAACCTCCCGGCCCAGGCCAGGAGGGCGGTGAGGGGCAGAGCCAGCGCTGAGCCCTTGCTGTAAATGTCATTTCTCGCCCCTGGTGCCGCTGGAGTCCATGTCCAGTCCAACTTTCCGCAGAGGCTCACAGAGCTTGCATGTGAGCGGAGGCTTACACTTCTCCTGAAATCATTTACCCGCCAAGTGTTAAATATAAAATCCCAGTAAAAGCCTTCAGACAGACATTCCTGGTGGACCTCAGAAGGAAAGGAGCCCGGAGGACAACATCCTTATCCAAAGATCAAAATGTGGGGCAAACAGCCAGAACTCATCAGAGGCTTCAAAGAAGAGAAAGAAATCAGACATTTTTCCCCCTAAAGATAAGGGATTATTCATTATAATCTTTTCCACAAGTATTTGGTTCAGAGTTGGAGAACAAGTCATAACTTTTGCCACCTTTAAATATTCTAATGTTTTTATGTTCTTAGTCTTGCCTCTTATAATGTAAGACGCTCAAAACCACAGGGAAACAGCACTGTCTCCCCAGTTAATTTCAGCTTTTATCACGACAGAGATATGGATGCATTTGTGAATTTGATCTTGTTTATTGATCCTTACATGATTCTCTTAAATTGTCCTAATAGCGGCTATTACTTCTGACGCATTATCAATGGGAAATGAGGATTCAGGACAAATAGAAGCTGGTAGTGATGTGAAAGCAAGATCCATTTATTTATTCAGGCTTACAACAATGGGCAGTTAGACACAGGGAGTGAGTGAATGGAAGTGAAGCGACTCAACATTTATTGATGGGCTTACTGAGTGCGCATCAATCACACAGGGTCAAGAAGAGAAGAGATCTCAGAGAGACATGAAACAGAATCCCTGTGACACTCTCTGTGGCCCTCATTCTCAAACTTTTAGTCTCAGAATCTCTACTCTTAAAAATTATGAGGACCCTAAAAAGCCTATGTGGGTTATATCTATCTATATTAACTAGCTTAGAAATTAAAACTGAGGGGCACCTGGGTGGCTTAGTCGTTAAGCGTCTGCCTTTGGCTCAGGTCATGATCCCAGGGTCCTGGGATCGAGCCCCGCATCAGGCTCCCCGCTCAGCGGGAAGCCTGCTTCTCCCTCTCCCTCTGCTGCTCCCCCTGCTTGTGTTCTCTCTCCCTCTCTCTCTCTCTGTCAAATAAATAAAATCTTTAAAAAAAAAAAAAAAGAAATTAAAACTGAAAAAAATTGAATATTTAATTTACTTAAAAAAATAATAACAGTAATAAACATTTTCTTATGCAAAACAACTACATCCCTCCCCGCCCCCCCCCCCCACAAAAAAATTACTTGTAAGAGTAGAATTGTTTTATACTTTGAACCTCTTTTAAAGGTCTGGTTTAACAAAATTAGCTAGATTGTCATATCTGCTTCTTCATTCAATCTGTTATGATCTGTTATTTTGGTTGAAGTATATGAGGAAAATCTGGTCTCACACATAAAGAGTTGGAAAAGGAAGGAGTATTTTAATAGCCATTTTAGATAATTATGACTATCCTTTCATACTATCCTTTCAAAATTCAAAAAGTGGGAGTTTCTTAAAGGTCAGTTGTCATCTAGATTCTGAAGCCATATTCATAATTTTTTTTTGTAGTCTGTTACATTGGCCTATCTTGCACCTTGAATATATTTTTTTTATCCATGCATGCTTTTTCTAACATCATGACTTGTTATTTGGAACATATTGGTTCATTCTTTTATGTAGATCTGCCAAATGTACAGTAGAAAATTCCACTATACACTCATAAGAAAATGAGCTTTTATAGGCAAATAATGTACTAGCATTATTATAAAAATTACTTGACTTCACAGATTCCCTGAAAGTGTGTCAGGGAGCCCAAGAGGCCCATGCTCATGGACAACAGCAGCCTTATGCCTTTTATTTCCTCTACAGAGTTTAAACTCATTCATTACCCCTTCTACTCTCACAGGTATCTTGCTGTCACCACTTTGAACTTCCTTCAACTATGTCACACTTTTTTCTCATTTCAGAATCTTTGCTAACTCCTACTTGGCCTTCAGTAAAATTTTAGTTTAGATGCTACTTTCTCTAAACATCCTACTCTGACTTTCCTTAACCTGAATGAGGTGCCCTGTCCTCTGGGTATTGCTCAAAACATGACTTTTCTACTTTCCCGAAATTTCTAAATAGATTAAAACCCCTAACAGGCAAGAATCGTGACTGTCTGGATCATTATGTAACTTATATTTTTAATAAGGCTGGGATTTTTTTCCCACTTTGAAGAATAAAAACCAAGAAATAATAGTATGGGGTAGAGGTAGAGAGACGTTTTTTATGCTACATTATATTCTACTTCCTTTGGTCTAGTATTAGATTCTTGAACTAATAAAATCTAGTATTACATTCTTCAGATAGAGCCCAAGTATGTTGTATGGAATTTTCTCTTTGTAGGCAAAGATAATCTCTCTCCCAAATCTTCACATTCTGCGAGGCACAGGTCGGCTTACAGGGCCTCTTAAAAAAAAAAAAAAAAAAAAAAAAAAAGGCGTGTTCCTGACCGCCTCCATCCTGGCTATTGCTCATTCCTTTGAACATACGTAGCTCTAAAATATTTTCATACTGCTTATTTGGCAACATATCATGTATTCATTACCTTACAACACTGGTTATTTTGGGTCCATATTTTTTCCCACAAGCAGTGAGCTTTTTTTTTCTTTTAAAGATTTTATTTGACAGAGAGAGCAGGAGAGCACAAGCAGGGGGAGCGGCAGGCAGAGGGAGAGGGAGAAGCAGGATCCCCGCTGAGCAGGGAGCCTGACATGGGGCTCGATCCCAGAACCCTGGGAATCATGACGCGAGTGGAAGGCAGACGTCCAACGAACTGAGCCACCCAGGTGCCCCAGTGAGAATAGTGGCCATGTCCTCTTCAGCTTTAGAGCCTCCCTGTACAATTCATACTCCTCGACACATAGCAGATGATTAGTAATTGAATTTAACTTGCTGATTTGTCGTTGGGATCTCAGGTCTTCTTTTCTAAAGCCTCATTCCAAAATAATACATCATTGGTTTTGAACTTGCCCTACAGTCTTATACTACACTTTCATCTGGAGTACCTGCAAACTGCAAGGCAATAGTTGTCCATATAAGAAAAGCACACTCTAGTTCACACTCTTCTTGAGTTCATTCACTGAGTACCTTCCATTAAATTGAATAGGCCTGTGCCCCAAATAATGTGTACTTTTCTGTAAGTAACAGTTGCAAATGGCAGAAAAGCCATTCAGAACATCTTAAGTAAAAGGGAAATTTATTGGCTCGTACAATTGTTAAGTCCATGGGTGGAGATGTTTGCATTTAAGCCTGATTAAATCCAGAAGCTCAAACAATAATAGCAGCTTATCCATCTCTTGGATCTATCCAAACATCTATTTGTTTTTTCGTCTCTCTTCCTGTTGGCCTCATTCTTTCATGCCTGAGACAGGATATCAAGGAAGGTCTGGTCTCTGTGCTTACAGCTTACAGTCCGCAAGGAATAAACACACTCTCCAGCATCTACATTCGGAGTCTCCGTGGAAGCACTCTGATTGGCTCAGCTTGTGTCACGTGACCATGCCTTAGCCCAATCATTACTGATAAAATATCGGAGTCCCGTGGTTAGATAAACCCCAGTCCCATGCCCGCTACCGTCATTCCCGGGCCAGCCGTAACCAGGCAGGACAAGGGTGGGGTAAAGCCTAACAGAAATTGAGATGCTAGACAGAAAAAAGATTATAAATATTGACTGTGGCAAGGTTCACAGATTTCTCTGCGATATTTGGTCAAGGCAAGAAGTATTTAAAATTGGATACAAAGGAAAACACTATGTTTGGTTTATCAGATAGGAAAAATATTGGTTACTCGGGGAGAAAACAGTCTTTCCTCTTTAAAAAAAAATAACTGATTCAAATTTGGAAGAGAAGAAATATGTACTTATCAACACATTAGCTGTGGATTATAGGCAAATCCTTTACCCTTTCTGGGTTTCAGTTTCCTTTCAGGAAAATGGAAGAATTTTTATTTTTCTTTTACGCTTTTAAGGAGAAAATTAGATAATGTATTTGAAGTACTAAAATGGACCCGCCACGTAACAGTTACTCAATACATGTTAAATCCATTATTCTCTATTCCTTCTCTATTGTCCCCCCTGTCTACTGCAAAAGATAAGGCATAAACTGGCCAGCTTTAGGGTATTAAAGGTCCAAATACACTTGTCTCCACCTGTCCTGTTCACATTTGCTCTAAATTAGTGGTTTTTAACTTAGATTGTACATTAAAGTCACCTGGAGAGCTCTTAAAACTCCTGACGCCCAGCTGCACCCAAGACAAATTAAGTCAGAATCCGGGATAGAGATTTGAGTAGTACTTTTACAATTCTCTGGGTGATTCCAATGTATTGCCAAGGTTGAGAACTCTCTCTCTCTAAATTCCTCTATTCTTTTGGTAGATGATACACGTATTAGTGGTAAACTGTGTTGTTAATCCAAGTTTTGGGTTGTTTCCGTATTCACCATGTCTTTTATTTTCTGTATCCTGGTGCTTTGACATCTGGGGCTTTGCTGACCCCGGAGAGACCTCCTCCCTAGGTTTAGTCAATTCCTAGAAGTGGTAAACAACTCTGCCTGCAAGAGTGTTTTTCAAATACAAACCAACCAATTCAGAGCCCACCCCTCCAACCACTTCCTTCATTGGGCTTTTACACTCTGCACTATCTACCTATACCCCTGAGCCGGGTATCAGACAACTAGGGAGAGAGAGCTCCTATATCTTAAATATGCTAAAATGATTCAAACTAGCCAATCATACAGCGGCTTACCCAGCCTCACCTGTTTCTTCCCTTAGGATCTGCACCAAAGCCTCTTGCCCCGCAGTCCGTCCATCTCCCTGCCTCCCCACAGATGCTTCCTGGAGTGGGCCTTCATGCTGTGTGTGTGTCCCCTTCTGCTTGGGAACTGTGAGTAACAGACTCTCTTTTCAATGGCAATGGTCTCCTGATCTGGCGGTCTTACTGTGCTGCAAGGTTTCTATTAATACCCTTTTAAAGCAGTTTCTGTCAAGTGGATTGTAAGCACCTTGAGGGAAGGGACTACGTTTCAAATTTTCTTGGTATCCTCATAGTACTTAATTTAGTGTGGTCAGTGTTGGTTTTTCCAATAAATACTTGCTACTTGGTTCAATTTAGGACCTATGGATTTAGAATATTGTGCAAAATTGAAAATTATTCACCGGAGAAGCCCAATATTTACTTAATGTGAATTGCTATCTACATTAGTTCTTTAGGAAAATGGGTACAAGGCAATGTGAATGATTAATATTAGGAGTTTGTGATGAACTCTTTCTAGTTCTTTCCTTTATATCTCTCATTCATGTTCCCTTAAAAAAAATAAACTAGGCTCATGATTTGATGTTTTAATAGCCTTTTAAAAACAGGTTCTCACCTGCTTTGAAAACCAACATATACATGAGGCCAAGAACAGGTTAAAACCTGGTCACCTCATTAATACCTCTAGTGGGGGCCAAAATCAGGTTAAGACTTGGTCAACTCATTATTACCTTATTTAGGCACCTCCAACTTAGTAGCCCAGCAAGGTATTAATGAGGTGGCTGAGTTCTAATCCACTTTTGGCTCTAGGAAAGGCACAGTGTGTAAGGCAGATTAGGGCATGTTATGAAAAAACCCCATTAGACATCAGTAATGCAACCTAACTATTAAAAATAGTATGGTTGCAAAACTGTTAAAAATAGTATTAATGCCTTCTTACCAAAGCATTTTGCTTCATTACATACACAGAACAAATCTGTATGGGAGATTCTGTTATCATTTGGCAAGTGAGGAAATTGAAACTCAGAGAGCTTAAGTAACTTATCCAAGGTCACACAGCAAATAATTGGGAGAAGCTGTCTGCCTTCTTTTAGTTCAGTCACTCTGAACTCCCCAGCCCTGGCTTCTTGTTTTGAGAACACTCCCCAGGTGATTTTGATGCACAGCTGGACATGAAAAGTAATGAACTTTGGCAGTATTTTATAAACTGTGGGTCATGATGTATTTCTATGTAGTGAAGTCAATTTGGTGGTCTGCAAAAACCATATAAAAATTAAACAATATAATGGAAACTATCAGAGTGCATCACATGCAGTAAAGGTAAATATTTTTCATGAAGCTCTCACTACAGTTTTATATGTATGCTGGATCTGGATGAAAATGGATTTCTTGCTGTGCTTATGGGTTCAAAAGCATTTGAACACTAGTCTAGGGGTTATGAATTAGCAGTAGAGGCTAAAGAGCAGACTGCACTTCTCTCGGAGGAGAGCCCTGTATTACTGGAAGCAACTACCTAACCAATTTCTCGTTGGAGAACTTTTGAAGAGAGGTAAGGGGGCAATTAAGGGCTGCCGGAATGGGACGGGACAGGCTTCTGGGGTAGAAACTGCTCTGTAAGAAGAAAATGTCTCCCTCGCTCATTTGTCCTTGAAATGTAGAAAGCCTCATGGTTTTTGTGGTTACGTTTCTCTGCTTATTAGGCTGGAAGGTTTTCAGCTAACATGGCTCATGCAGAGACATGTGACTTTGATTCTTACATGATAAACCCGAGATTGGCTGCATAAAGCTGGCTTGCTGGGAGTTGCACTCTAATCCTCTCGGGGTGGCAGACGAGATGTTTCCTTATTTTTGCAGCTGCCGCTGACTCTGGTTTGAACCAAACCACTATCAGTTGCGGAACTGACACAACCATAATTTTGGATACTAATAAAGCAAATACGGTTCAAGAAGTTGGGGGAAATAAGTTTTACCAAATGTTGCAGTTTTATTTATTTATTTATTTATTTTTGGAATAATTTTTCCCGGTACTTTGGGAAGTTGCTTTCACTTTGAGCTTTACTTCAGGGAGTTTCTTTGAATTCCTCCCACTTACAAGTCGACAAAGCTGAACTAGTATAACCTGACCTACAAGCGCACACTGTCAAACTTGAGGTTTAACAAGGTAGCTGTTACTTTAAAACCAAACAAAACAAATGCCAAACGCCTTGTCTTTACCTCTTCTTAGGAGAAAGAACATTAAAAGAATTAAAAGTAGTGTTGAGTAAATATTGCTGTCAGTGCTCTCCTGGAGGCTTTGTTGCGAATTCTGTAAACATGTTGCCCAACACTTGCTCATCTTGCCAACATCTTGCCAAAACCTATCCTCCAACAGGGTGCATACACATGCCCCCAAGACTGCCTACACACGTCCGTTCTGACCTAATCGTTTTATTAGTGCTTGTGACTGGAGCACTGCTCGTTTCCCCAGCAATGTTCCGGCTTGCAAAAGAGGTACCCATCGAACTGAAGTTTTCAAGTGGAATCACAATAGGCGAAATACGGCATCATATTCTCATATTTTGAAAATCGTTGTTAAACGCAGACATTGGGTTAAGCATGACTGAGGTGAATATTAGCCTGATCTCTTTCCAAACCCTTCCCTGACCCCACCCCAGATGACATCATGCAATCGCTGAAATCATTAAAGTATTTATTCCATTCAAAATTATTCACAGTTTGCTAAATGAACATGTAGTCATTGAAGTTTTATGTAAAGACCTGTTTATGGAGTGTTTCAGACCTACTCACACACAATCGCACACAAGTAAAATGGGGCTAAACCACTTTCATGGTATTTCTGGTGTTGCTCAGCGTTTGATGAAGTTCCCAGAAGTACTTAATAAACAGGCCAGTCATTCTTGGTTACAAAAAATAGGTTATAATCCTTATATACTGGGGTGCCTGGGTAGTTCAGTCAGTTGAGTGTCGGACTCTTGGTTTTGGCTCTGGTCATGATCTCGGGGTCCTGGATCCGCGCACAGCGTGGGATTCTCTCTCTTTCACCCTCTCCCTCTGCCCTTCCCCCAACTCCCACATATGCTCTCGCTCTCTCGCACTTTCTCTCTCTCTCTCCCTCTCAAATAAATCTTCAAAATCTTTATACTCTAATAAATTATGAAGTGTTTTTTCTTTCTCTCTTCTCCCCTTTTCATGTAAATGTTCATAATAAAAATCCAAAATAGAATAAAACATTTAAAAACAATAATTCCTTTATCACTAAAAAAAACCCCAAGATTTCTAACTTTTATCAAAATTTTGTGTCAAAATAGAGCAATAGTAATGAAACTTTGTTAAATAACTTACATGTCCGTATGTGCGTGGGGTTGACACCATTTGGATCTTTTGCTATGATTGCCACTGTCAGTGTTTATATAGAATTATGGATGCCAATACGAAAAAGAGTAGAATAAGCTTGCTTCTTCTGGGTGCTTGTTATTACAAAGCTATAAGACACTGTATTTTTTAAGTGGTGGTCAGCTCATGTTTTGACAAATAATCTTATTGAATGTAACAAATGGATCGTGCCAGAAGTTTTAGTTAAATTGAATACAGTTAGATCACAAACCTCTACAGACAATATGCAGGTCCCCTATACCATCACTACCCAAAATGCAATGTGTCCATTCATTCAAGCCTTACAAAATATATACTTATTTAGATTATACTGTATGCTTTAACCAGAAATAAAGATGCAAGCACTAAACTAGAATCTGTATGCTGTTAGAAATAAAACTTAACAATAACAAAAAACCGAAACACACAGAACAATTCTCTGTATTCAGGAACCCAAGACGGAACTGACATATTCATGGCCTAATTATGGAGTAAAATCTGCCAATAACAACATGATTCTACTGAATTTGCTCCTTCATTGTAAAATTTATCCTTGCATGTTGTTCCAGGTATTTATATGCCATGCATAACTCTGAAACAGTACTTATCAGACAGGATCAAAATTGCTTATATGATTTCCTACATTTCTTTAGAGATTGTTCCTTACAATCTTTATATCTAGTAGCTGGTATATAATAGGTACTCAATTAGCAGGTATTTTTTTAGTCAATTAATGAGCTCAAATCAACACACACACATATGTATATATAAGTGTATGTATAAGTATATACATACGTATATAATACCATTCCATTCACAAATGAGAAGATATCCCATTGAAGGCATTGTCCCACCAGAAATATGTGTGCTTCTTTTTTAACAAGAAAAATTGCCAGCAATATCAAGGTGCAGAGAACAGGAAATCACTTTGGGATTGCTGAAGACAGTGTCCCTTTGAAGGGGAGTTCTAATAGTTCTGGGTATGAGGAATGGCCCCAGTGGAATGCATGTGGTTGCCAGAAAGAAATGGAGGATGAGGATTCTAGGCTTATGTGGTGGGAGCTGCTGGGAAATTTGAACTAAAAGAGATGAGTGACTAAAGCTGCGCCCATAGGAGCTCATGCATGCATAGGGCACCCTTTACTGAATTACCAAGGAAATGGAATCATCCTTCACAGTAGTGGACAAGTATTATCTGTCAGGATATTTGGGAAAATAAAACAAGTACATGCTAGTAAGAAAAGGTAAGATGTAGTGAGCCTTTCAATAGCCCTTAGAGTTTTTAGACAAGAAGTGGGTAGGAAATTAGACTTTCTGCTAATATAGCATGTAAGGATCAAGGAAATTTAAAAATTAAAAGATCTGTGATTATGTTTGTAACTAAAAGTATGAAGCTATTCATATGGGGGATAAGGGTATGTGTATTTAGCTACCAATAGTGAGAAATATACAGATAAACTCTATTGCATGATTCATAATTTTACTTGAAGAGAAGGATAATTAGTTCTGAAACTCTATGATATTTGTAAAGAAGATGGAAAACATTATATGGCTAAAATATGGATTTTTAAAACATTGGAGTCTTACTTTGAGTATTACTAACTCATCACTCAACTACTTGTTAATTTTTTGCCAAAGCAGAGAGCATACTAGGGAGGAAGTCTGCAGTCTGCTGGGAATCTTAATTCCCTGAGACAGAAGGGAGTTAAAGAGCTTGTGCTCCTCAATACGTTTGACATTCCAAGAAATTTTATAACAAAAGAGGAAGCAATTAATCTATGAAAGCTTTTTCATAAAAGGAAAAACACTAATACTTTGAAGAGAAAAAAAGTCATGCTCAACAGTAAATGCTCTGTAGATGAAATACACCTGTGCAGGAAGTAGGAGCAAGTGGAGAGAATTGGGAGCAATGGTCCCAGGGGAGCACTCAGGTCACTGCCAGAGCCCAGGAGCCTGGAGGGAGGAGTCTGAGGCAGTACAGTGGCAGCCAATGGCCACAGTGCTCACCCCAAGGGAGGGAACTGGGTGATACTGTCAACAAAACAGAACATTATCACAATGGCAAGGCAAACTGAGATGTTTACATCCCAGAGTAGGACAGTCATGTGACTAGTTTCCATTTTCATTCTCCTATTCTGTCCTCCTAAAGGAGAGGTAAGGGTGATGTGTTCAATAACGAGTTCCAAGAAATTTCAGGGAAGATGAAATAGTTACAGAAACTGAGTGCTTACTGGGGCATATCCCTCTTAGCAACAGTGACAGTCCTAGGCACAGGGCATAGACTCCGTCAAGAGCATTTGAACTGAATCAACAGATCACTATGTATTGAGTTACCTAATAAAATGAAGAATGGGCTAAGGTCACTCTGTCCACTATACCTGTGGTGCACTCCCAAAATATCTTCAACATTTGCCTTCATGGTAAAGCAATTACTTGTTTATGGGTCCATCTTTCAACTAAAATTTGAGGCACAGGAAATCAATGCTATGATTAATTATTGTATCTCCATTATCTTGTACAATGTTATATATACATAATAGCTACTCGGTAAATACTTGAATATATTAAGATATTAATAAATGCATTAGTTTATTCTCATCTCTCATCTCATCTGCCTTTATTGCTGTGGGATAATGTAAAGTGACTCAAATTTGATGTATTTAGAGTAAGAGTGACTTGCAGGATTTTTTTTTTTTTTTTTTTTTTTTTTTTTATATTTTTTTTTTTTTAAAAATTTTTTTTTTTTTAAAAAAAAAAAAAAAAAAACTTCATTGAGCTGTAACTTACATACAATAAAATCCAAATCTGCATTTTAGTACATTTTGACAAATATATACAGATATGTTACCAGTGCCACAATTATGCTATGAAGCATTTCCAGCACTGCAAAGTTCCCTTATGCCCCTTTATAGTTAATTCCTTCCGCCCAGTTCTGGCCTCTGGAAACTACTTATCTACTTTTGTCACTAGATTGTGGCATAAGTAAGATCATACAGCATGTACTTTCATTTAGCACAATCCTTTTGAGATTTGTTCTTGTTGCTTGTACCAGTAGTTCTTTTTTATTGCTGAGTATTTCCTTTTATGGATATGCCATGACTTGTTTATTCCACAGCGGATAGACAATTTGTTAGTTTGGCTCTTCTGAATAAGCTGTTATGAACATTGGAATATATCTTTGTGCAAGCATAGGTTTCTATTTCTCTTTGACCAATACCTAGGAGTTGGATTACTAGGTCATCTTATAGGTAAATATTCAATGCTATAAGAAACTGCCAATCTGTTTTCCAAAGTGACTATACCATTTTGCATCTCCATCAGCAATGTATGAGGGTTCCAGGTGCTCCCCATCCTTGTCAGCGTTTGGTAGTGTCGGTCTTTTTCATTTCAGCCATTCTAGTGAACATGAAATGGTATCTCACATTGTGTTTAATTTGCATTTTCCTAATAACTAAGGGTATTAAGCATCATTTCGTATGTTAATTTGCCATTCATATCTCTTTGGAAAAGTGTTCCAACCCAGTTTTCAAATTGAGTTGTTTGTCTTATTACTGAGTTTTGAGATTCTGTATACATTCTGGAATAGGTCTTTCATCATATATTTTGAAAACATTTTCACTCAGTTGGTGGATTGTCTTGCATTAAGTGCCATTTGAAGAACAAAAGTTTTTAATTTCGATGCAGTTCAATCTATTCATTCTCTTGTTTATGGTTTGTACTTTTTATGAGCTATCTAAGAAATCTTTGTGTACTCTAAAGTTAAAAGCCTTCCTCCTGATTTCTTCTAGAAAGTTAATAGTTTTAGCTTTTACATTTAAATTTATGATCCACTTTGGTTAATTTTTAGGTATGTTGTTAGGTAAAGATCAGAGTTTCCTCCTCCCCTTGTCTCTGTCTCTTTCTGTCTACCTATCTTCCTTTCTCCACGTTGATATCTATTGTCTCAGCATCATTTGATGAAAGGACTATCCTTTCCTCATTACCTTAGAACATGTGTTGAAAATCCTATTATCAAATACTTGTGGATCTATTTGTGATATCTCTGTTCCATTCATAAGTCTATTCTTATGCCAATCACATATCGTCCCAATTACCAACTTTACAGTAAATATTGAACTCAGGAAGGGTACATTCTCCAACTTTGTTTTTCTTTTTAAAAATTCTTTGGACTATTCTATATTCTTCACATTTCCCCATGTATTTTAGATGCAACTTTCAAGTTCTAAAATATAGCTTTCTGGTTGGAATTGCATTGAATCTATAGATCAAAAGAGAGATAATTGACATTGTAACAATATTGAGTCTTCCAATCAATATATGTGATGGAACTCTCCACTTATTTAGATCTTTAATTTGTCTCAGTGATATTTTCTAGAGTATCGTAAATAGGTCTTCCATATATTTTGTCAGATTATTCCTACATATTTCATATTATTGGTGCTGCTATAAATGGTATTTAAAAATTTTAATTTCTCATTTTTGCTGGTACCTAGAAATGAAAAAGGTATTGATATTACATTCTGTGAACTTGCGAGACTCTCATTTCTAGTTTTTTTGTGAATTCTTTAGGATTTTATACATAGATGATTATATTGCCTCTGAATAAAAATTGTTTTACTTCTACCTTCCTAATTCATCTAGGGATGAGCACCAACTTCATTGTTTTATAGTAGAAAATCATTAAATATGTTGCTGTAGGTTTATGTTAGATGGCCTTTATCAGGTTGAGGAAGTTCCAGTGTATTAGTAGTTTACTATTTTTATCATGAATGAGTGTTAAGTTTTTCCAAATGGTTTTTCTGTATCTACTGACAAAATATGGTTTTTCCCTCTTGTTTGTTAATATGGTAAACTTCTTTGATTTATTATCAAATGATACAACTACCTTGTATCTCTGAAATGAACCCTACTTAGTGATGCTATATTATCTGCTAAAACTTATTTCTGGATTCCATTTGCTAAATTTCCTTAAATGCAAAATTCTTAAGTTTACAAAGTATATTGGTCTGTAGCTTTCTTTTCTTGTAATTTCTTTGAGTGGTTTTGATATCTGAGTATTTCTGGCCTCACAGAATGAGTAGGGAAGTGTTCCCTCCTCTTATAGTTCCTTTGAAGAAAATAAATTCTATTAATACTATAGGTTTAGAAATTAAAGCTACAAAGTGAGATTCGAGTTCTGTGTCTCATAATGCATTATAATATACACACTGTGATGTTTCATATAAAAGATCTGTCATAATGTAAAATTACAGATAAGCATCAAAGTTCAATAAAATATGTTATCTAGATACTTCTGTTACACATTCTACAGAAATGAATTATAAATCAAAACAACATGAAAGGGAAGATTTCTTGTATAAACAATTTAATAACAATATTTTGAAACCACACCCTATATTACATCAACAAATAATAGTAAATGGGCAGGGTGTGGAGAGGGAAATAAAAATATGTTGAATTTCTCATCTTCTATAGGATAAAGTTAAGCTAAACTTTTTCATTCCTGGATTTCAAATTTATAGAAACAAGGTTAAGGAATGTTTTACAGTACTTAAATTTTATTACTAGGAGAACTAAAAGCAGTTTATATAACTACCAAATTTCTGCAGAGTTTAAAAGAAAATAAAAATGGTCCATATGTTTATACATATACGTATGTGTATGTGTATCCATCCATGTGGAGTATTAGTGAATGAAAAATACAAAACTCAAGATAAAAACTACAATTTTAACATAGAATTTATGAAAGAAAACAATAATCAGTTTTACTCAATTTAATACAATCACATTTATTTAAAAAAAATACTTTTTAAAGCAGAAAATCTAAAGACAAAATGTCAGAGAAATTAAACAACAACCAGAACAACAAAAGGATACTCAAGAATTATCCAGCAAAAACCAAAAGAAAAAATAAGTGTGGAAGTTAAAACATAGGGCAAAAAATTAAGTGGGACTAGAGACCTGTCAACAAAATATTGTATACACATAAATGAAGAAAGAACAATGACCTATTTCATTAGAATAAATAACCTAATTTCAGGATAAAGCAAACAAACAAAAAACACCTTGGAAAAAAATTTAACCAAACACAATGTTTTGAGTGACATTACACACCTATTTCAGCTTTAACAACTCAAACTGGCATAGAAATAAATGAGTATAGAAATTAAGTTATAATTAGTGAGGTTAAAGGTGTTGATAAATGTATATGTAACATACCACAAATCATAGACTGTAACAAAATATTTTAAACCTTTTATTAAAAAATAGTGTGTGAACCTCCATGTACCCATTATTCATCTTCAATTATCCTCTTCATTTCATCCCACTCTGGAATATTTTAAAGCAAATCCCAGCCCTCCTACCATTCCAACTATTAAAATTTACTTTTTATCTTTAAAACATAATTTTAATAACATTATTACATTTAAAACAACAATTATTACTAAATGTGATCAAATATCTTTTCGGTGATTATGAACCAAAAAGTTTATTTGTTCAAATCAGGATGATTGTAGCTGTTATTTTCATTTAGATTTGCAATCAGAAAACCAACTATATACTCAATCTCCTAGGAAAAATTCTAGAAGGAAATACATCAAAATGCTAAAATATTTATTTCCATGTGACAAAATAAAAGCTTTTTTTTTTTTTTTTTTTTTAAGGATTTTATTTATTCATTTGAGACACAGAGATATGGAGAGAGAGAGAGCATGAGCAGGGGGGAGACAGACGGAGAGGGAGAAGCAGGCTCCCTGCTGAGCAGGAAGCCCGATGCGGGGCTCGATCCCAGGACCCTGGAATCACGACCTGAGCCGAAGGCAGACGCCTAACCATCTGAGCCACCCAGGCGCCCCAAAATAAAAGCTTTTAAAATTGTCTCTTTATACCATCTAAAAATTTTCTAAATTTTCTAATATCCAAGGGACCACTGCAGTCATTCATGATTATAAATAATGATGCATCTGTTCAATGAAATCTGTTTGATCAGTTAATAATGGTAACCAAATTATTAACTGTTGCTGTCTGTTTTTCCTACTACATTAATTTGTGAAGAATTTGTCTACATGTAACATACAAATAAAAACAGAAGGGATTATCAGTAAAAAACATATTATTTTTCACTATCTTGTCTCTAAGTAGAATTTTAAAGCATGGTTCCATTAGCCATAATGTTCATTAAGGTTCAAAAAGCAATTCTCCTTAACCTAGTGCGTTGCATTTTCAGATTCTTTACAAAGCAGAGTCCAGAAACTGTAAAGTTAGGTTAGTAAAAAGTATGTATATTTGTATTACCATGCTATTTATATCCAAGAAGCTCATTTCAGGAAATAGTCTAGATACTCAGTGGTATGTTTGAACCATAGGTCTCTTTCATGTCTCATCCCTGCTGAGTTGATGTTCCTGCATGAAACTAAATGCGCTTAAACTCCTGTATTTATTTTTCTGTCCCTGAGCCCTGTCTGAGGCTTATTAAGATATTGTTACAAGGATCTTCTATGTGGACTATCTAGAGGTGTCTCTTATTTCTGTGATATTAAAAGGCAAAGTGATTTGGCTTAGTGTATAGCAGAAATTCAAATGTGTAGGCTCTAACATTCCTCCTCTTCCTCCTTGTATATGTCCTCACACCCCTCCCCGCCCTGCCACACCTATATCTTCTTTGTTCTCTAAAGATCTCTGATGAATCCAAGGATCTAAAGACATTTCATTTTCTAATTGGCTCAAAGTTTAGGCTGAGGAGAAATACTTCAGAGAGGAAAACAGATATCTATCCCACATATCCCAAACCCTTTTCTAGATACCTAATTTCCTCACAATACTACTCTGTTGTTAGCAGTCTAATTTGTTATTTTTCCTAGGTGTTTACAAATTTAAAATTTGAATTTGAATTTTCATTGCAAAGAAGGTATATTTAGTGAAATTTCAGTTCTAGAATTTGGGATTCAGTCACAAGTTGGGAAAGGAGATTAAGGTGGTGTTGATATATTTGGGGTCAGCAGGAGGGGAAATTTCCATAGTTTTCCTGAAATCATGCAACATCATTAATAGCCAATTTTTTGGACCTGGGCAGGGAAGTATTTTGCTAGAGGACCCTGTGGAACACTACTCTATATATCACAACACTACTCAAGGGCACATACCTGGTATATGGCAAGGGTTTTGATCAAAGAAGGGGTGTTGTAAAGAGAAGCCCTGCTCAACACAGAAAACATGAGCCCTGCCCACTCTTTCTTGAGAGAACGGTGCCTACTTAATTAATTCAGTGTTTTGTTAGGCTTGTTCTGGTAAATTCCATTCGATGTTGTGTTTATCTCCAAAATAAGAGTTTGGTCAGGTTGTTCCAGTTCCATTCTCTTGCCACCTTCCTTTTCATTTCTCTGTATGTTCCCGTAACATAGTTTATTTTTATGTTCTGGTGATTTTAACCCTCAGAAAATAGTTTGAACATGGAACAAAGTAAAGGTCTTTGGTTGTACAGACTGTAAATATTTCCAATAAAAAAAAAATGAGACACTTTCATGTTTTGAGTTTCAGTTAGATATAAGCTGTATAATAAAATATAACCTGAACGTATAACATCCTTGCTCATACAGTCGAGCTCTAAAGTTTGATGTTTACAGAAACACAGATCTTAGTTGAGCAAAGCCTTTATGTTGGCTTGTTTCTAAGATTCCCTTCAGTCTGTGTACCCTGGGGGCCTGAACCTGACTCTGAAACTCTGAAGAGAAAAATATGGTAAGAGAAGGAAGTTAGCTCCACTGGAACCATTATCTCAACTATTTGTCTTTGATTCTGACTTAACACATGCTCACCAAAGATTTAAACCTGCTACAGGCCTTTGAAACAGCAAGGAGGATTGTTAGCTTAATATGGAAAATCTAAAATGTTGGTTCCTAACTCCAACTGTCAATCTCTTTGCCTTGAATTCTAGTTAAAATGTCCATGGAGGTATACAAAAAGACCAAAACTGGCATCAATCCCAAGAAGTAAAGAAAAAACAATGTGTCAAAAATCCAGGTGATATTGACACTAATTGTATCCTTTTTGCAGTCCATGAATATGCCTAACCTTCATGATCCTGAATAGGAAAGACAGCCCCAGAAGGCAGTATTTCTCTTTGACATATCCACTGACTGTGCCTGGTAGATCCCAAGTCCCACAGACTTCAATTCGGGTCATTTTATGGATTTTGATCTTTATCTAAAATGCTGTGAGAATCTATTGAAGGGTTTTAAGCAAGAGAGGGATTTACACTTTTAAATAATCACAAGGACTGCAGTGGAGAGAGCGGCTTGTAAAACAGCAAGAATGTGTTCAAGACCAATAGTAGATGGGGGAGGACAATAGTATTGGGGACTGGGACAAATGGAGAGCTTTAGGAGATAATCTAGGGAGTAAAATGGGGAACACATGTAGATTGACTAACTGTAAGTGGTGGCAAAAAAGGGGAATTAAAAGAAGAAAATAATAAATATATGCTTATCTAAAAGCTGTAATAAAATTATTTAATCCAACATCTCTTATTTAAAAACAACAAAATAGGGGCGCCTGGGTGGCTCAGTCGTTAGGCGTCTGCCTTCGGCTCAGGTCATGATCCCAGGGTCCTGGGATCGAGCCCCGCATCGGGCTCCCTGCTCCGCGGGAAGCCTGCTTCTCCCTCTCCCACTCCCCCTGCTTGTGTTCCTCTCTCACTGTGTCTCTCTCTGTCAAATAAATAAAATGTTTAAAAAAAAAAAAATAAAAACAACAAAATAGATAAAATTTATAAAGCTAAGAATAGAAGGACTCTTCCTCCTAGTGACAGTATTAATCTTAAAACAATAGCCAACCTCATAATATAGTTTCACAAAACATAGTTGGATATAACATAATATAGTTTCATAAAACGTAGTTGGATATAATATACAAGTTGGATACAATACAATACAACAATATAGTTTCCATTTTAAAATGCCTATTTCAGGATTTAATGTTTCTGAAGTCAGGTGTGTCCTGAAAATACTGGAAGACTTCAATAACTTACTGGCCATCAATCAGAAGACTGTCATGTGCTATCTTAACTGTGTAGAACAAGTCTGTCTTTCAGGAGAATTTCTCAGTCCCTCTTATTTATTTTCTTTCCAGTTTAGAGATAAAACCCCCTGTCTAAAGTTAAATGCTCCTCTGATAGTCTCCTATGACTATCTTCTTCTCATCGTATTTTAATTCTTCTGTTTAATAAGGTCAGGTAGACTAAAGATACAAATGTAGTGATCCAAAGGGGCATGTGCACCCCAATGTTTATAGCAGCAATAGCCAAACTATGGGAAGAGCCTAGATGTCCATCAATAGATGAATGGATAAAGAAGATGTGATATATATATATATATATATATATATATATATATATATATACACACACACATACACACAATGGAATATTATGCAGCCATCAAAAAATGAAATCTTGCCATTTGCAACGATGTGGATGAACTAGAGGGTATTATGCTAAGCAAAATAAGTCAATCAGAGAAAGATAATTATCATATGATCTCACTGATATGTGGAATTTGAGAAACAAGGTAGAGGATCATAGGGGAAGGGAGGGAAAAATGAAACAAGATGAAACCAGAGAGGGAGATAAACCATAAGAGACTCTTAATCTCAGGAAACAAACTGAGGGTTGCTGGAGTGGAGGGGGGTGGGAGGGATGGGGTGGCTGGGTGATGGACACTGGGGAGGGTGTGTGCTATGGTGAGCGCTGTGAATTGTGTAAGACTGATGAATCACACACCTGGACCCCTGAAACAAAAATACATTATATGTTAAAAAAAATAAGGTCAGGTAGACATAGATTCAAATTCCACATTTCCTTTTTATTAACATCACCTTGATCAGATAATTTAACCTATCAGATGTTTAGTTCCATAATCTTAAAATGAGGACGTGTGAACATTAATATTCTGGAGTTGTTTTGGTGTTTAGAATGGATGCATTTGTAAAACATCTTACATTATAACTGATGAACTATAGCTGCTTAATAATGGTAGTTATTATTTCACCAAGATGCCCCTCTATCATAATATGCTACAAAGGAGGAATGATGTTAAGTCATATGGAAACCAACTTAATCTATACCAAACTCTACTCATCATAACACTACCTCAACATTTTTTCCATGACCACTTCATTTCCTGATTGCTTTATTCCATTTACCACTGTAGACTTTCCATCATTCTTCAATTTCCCCCAACCCACTAGAAGTCCAACATCTGCTCTGTTGCTAAGTCTTACTGCCACCATCTCCAAAGTATTGCTTGTATTTGTCTCTGCATTTCCATTTTCATTTATTTTTATTCAAGTTATCAAGTCTTTAACCATCATCAACTTTAAATCATTGCAGTAGCCACTTAATGAGTAACCCACTTTTACTCTTTCCTTATCCCCTCCCAGCATCTTCCTACCTGTGGCCATGTTGCTGAATACTGTCTCAAAAATTTTAGAGGTAGTCAATATAGTCCCAATAAATAGTCACATCCACCCCTTAAGCTCTTCCATGTCCTATTTATATCCAACTCTTATGATTTTATTTCCCGTTATTCTCCTACAAAGACTTCATATCTCAACATTAGACTACCAGCTGCTTCAAAAACACTCTGAATTTTCTTCTGAGTCTTAGCTCATATTTTGTTTCTGCTTAGACATCTTTTCTCATGATTGAATACTATTTCTTTCTGAAGATTTAGCTAAAGTGTCTATTCTTCTATGATATTTTTTCCTAAATTCAGCCCATTTGACCAATTGAATAAAAAGTCTACTTTCCTCTGAAACTTCATAGCACTTTAAGCCTCAGATGTACCCCTTAGCCCATAGGGGTTTGCATGAGGACTTTACAATTCATATAATATCTCTCTGACTCAGGGTTATCATAAAACCTCTAAGTGCCCTGCGAAGCTAATCATTTTGTATTTGTTCAAAAAGATACTCTTCAGGTAAGTTTTCATTTATTTGGAGAACAGCATGAGTGTTGCATGGAGAATGGACAGAAGTAAACCACCATCATTCAAACTGTTCTCTCTAAAAATTTAGCCATGGATCCCTCGAATCATATCTTACTCCATAAACAAAGCCGATACACTTATCATAAAAATCACTTTAATAGGAAACTTATTTAAGTATGCCCCTTGAGAGTGTTCCTCATCCTATACCCAAAGTGCCCTGACCACCTATACTTCTCTGTATAAGGATTCTGGTATACACATTTTCTTTATTTTATTACATGTATGATTCCCCAATGACATTTTAGCACTCTGTGTAGGCTTGTGTTCTAAGCAAGTGCCTATCTTATTTATACTATATTTTGATCTCTGGGGATCTTTGACATAATTGCAAAAAAGATCCCCAACTCTTTGAGGCAAAAGAAATTATGTCATAAGTAATTGCATGTTTTTAGTTTATACTGACTCAATATCTATTTTGGGGGAAAATATGAGTTCAGTGAACCTCTCAATAAGCTATCCGATGATAAAGAATGCTGGAAGGGAAAACCAGTTTAACTCTGAGTACCAAATTATTGCCTCTCTTAACGAAGTAAGGACCAACCTTCACACATCTTCTTTTTCTCACTGGTGCCTACCATTTTAGTTGTATTTTATTGTGATATCTAAGTTTCTGGACATGAACTACTACTAATAATACATATAAATGACATTCTATTCTGAAGGATTTTTAACATGCACACATGCAAAATTTTTTTAATTGGTGCACTGCGATATTTGTAGTGCAATACAAGGATGAAAACAGTTTAAATTAAGGACTCTCTCATCTCCCATTTTGATAGCCCCCTTTTCAAAGCACTAATATTTCCCACTTAGAAAGTGGATTGATGCCAATGCTCAGAGCACTACTTCTTCCTTCAGCACACCAGATGGTACTAAAAATTCAAAATATTTCCTACAACAACTGTATCTCTGACAACAAAATTAATACCAGCTGAAATACCACTGCTACGTGAAAGGCATAATGATCAGGCTCTTTAGTCTAATGCAACTAGCCATATTGTAGGGGATAGAAAGAAACAACAAAAACACCAAAACTTGATCTGATCAACTCTTGCTAGCTGTCGATCAGGTGTTTTGCCATCTCAAAAATCAGAAGCATAACCCCCAGTACATTTATCATGGAACAGCTGCTCCTCTCAGAATGTGAATTACACCGTCCCCTGGAGCAACGATTAATCCATTAACACATTTTCACCACTAAACTTTCCGAAAGAGCATCGTATTTTTAAGCTCTGTCTTTATTTGTTTGAGGAAATAAATCTTTTAAGAAGGATTTGAGGAGAAGTTAATCTTGAAAATTCCTTAGGTTGATAGAGTATCATCTTTTTTATTATAAGACTTAACAGATCTTATGAAGAAATGAGGACTTAAAGCCTGGTTTAAAATAGAGTTTGAAATATATAACTTGTATCCAACAGTTTGATGAAACTATATATCTGATTTGTGCATATCTAGAAAAATATTAAACAGGTTATTAGCTTGAAAGTCAGCATCTGAAGGTAGGGATGAAGAGTATTAGTTTAAGTGCAAGGGTAATTAACTTATAGTGTTAATAAACACCTTAGATGAAGATGGAAGAATAGTAACAACAATGTAATTCTTTTCCTTCACTTAGATGAGTAAAATAACACACTAGGTAGGGGTTCTATATGGCTATAAGAAAATACAGAATGCAAAATTCTAAGCGTTAAAAGTAATAAGTGAATACTATTAACTTTTCAAGGGAAGTTTTGCTTCAACAAAAGGCTAATTGTTAGGTTAGTTAGCGATCTGCCCTTATGAGATTAAAATACATTTGTCTCACCTGAAGTCAAGCATATTGTTGTAGTGGAACAGATTATGTTTAAACTAACTCCTATCCAATAGAATCTAAAGACAGGAAATTTGCTGAGGGACTTACATAAAGTATAGTTTAAGAAAGTGTCTTTATTTGCACTTTGTCATTAAGAGTCAGATAAATCAGATTTCCTCAGATATATTTTGAATGATAATTAAAAAGCAATCAGTAAAATATTCTTGATAAGGGGAGTGAAGATAGCCAATTGCAATCTTAGTATCAAGGTCTCTCACTCAGCAGTGTTGATTTGGGAGCTGGATAAGTGTTTGTTGTTGGGGCGAGTATAATGACCCTGTGTATTTTTGGATATTTAGCAGCATCCCTGGTTTCTTCCCACTAGATGCTATTAGCATCCTCCAATTGGGACAACCAAAAATAGCTCCAGGCTTTAGCAAATATCTCCTAGTGTACAAAATCTTCCTAAATTAAAAACCACAGCTTTAAACCAATGGATTTCAGTCCTTAGGTGTGGATTTTATTTGAGTGGATTAAATAATAACAATACCACCAAACTACAGACTCCTTGAGCGTGTGGACTTTTTATCATGACTTCCTAGTACAGCTCTTGTCAAAAAGAGGCAATTAATAAAGGATGAAAATGACAAATCAAGCTGAAAAAGAACGGCAAAGAATGCTAATTTGTATCAGTAAATATCTGGAGCACATTTGTGAAAATGAATTAAAAGGGTGCTAGACAAATGAGAGCAAAGCATTATTTAGTTCAGGGTGAGTTTACACATTGTGAGCACTTATCAGAAATTCCATGTACTATTTTAAACATGTAAAAGTAGTTCTAATTCACTTAGTTGGTTGACTAAAACCTGAATTCAAAATTGTTACAAGAAGAAGATGATAATAGGAAGCACCAGGAATTGGTCCCCCCACCTAGACAAAAATCTCACTGGCAGAATCTGTCTAATGTAAGTATTTTGGAACTTTGCAGTCCAAAAAGGCTTGCAACTTCCAAAGGAAGATGTGGATGGTAAGTTGTAGTTAATTTTGGTCAATTTTCGCTCTGAGCACAGTAGCAGCTACCCATCAGCTACTTGGCAGGCAGCTGTGCACATGTCCTAGAGTAGCTAGCACATAGCATTTGGGATCCAAGAAGGGTAAAAAGGACCCTATCCTCCAAATAGCAGGAATCTGTGCTCTGACTGCTATTTGCTGCTTCTGGTCACAGAGGTATAGACAAAGAAGCATCCATTGTTGTTATACCCTCTCCCCCACCTTGTAAGTCCCTTCCTTCCTCCCCCTCCAACTGAAGTGTCTTCCAGGGAATTTAAAGGGCCAGCACCTTTTCCCTCCCTTTAGTTTTCACATTTTTTTCCCTTTCAAGAGCCAGACATTAAAGATTAGAACTTTCAAAAATAACTGCATATATAAGGAAAATTTGAAAGTGACCACATATGCTCAGGAGAAGGCTCAGAAAAGACTTGAAAAGACCTTATGTTTATACTTCAGGCTGATCCTTGGCAGGCAGACACCCTGCAGGAACAATAAAAACAAACAAAAACAATAACCAGCAAACTCTAGGGGAAGGGGAGAATCTGATTTCCAGGGTTATCACGTTATTACATTCAAATGTCCAATGGTCAACAAAAGATCACAAGGCATACAAAAAACAGGAACAAAGACTCATTCAGAAGAAAAAAAATCAACAGAAATTGTCCCTGAAAAAGACCTAAAAAGAAAAAGACTATTAAAATTTTTTAAAAAGATGTTCAAAGAACTAAAAAAAGATGTAGAGAAAATCAAAACAATGTGTGAACAGAATAAAAATATCAGAGGCAGAAAACCTAAAAAAATTCTGAAAAGCTGAAAAGTACAATAACTGAAATAAAAAATTCACTAAAGAGACTCAAAGATAAATTTGAGCAGGCCAAAGAATCCATCAACTTGAAAATAGAACAATGGAAATTATCAAGGCTGAGAAACAGAAAAAAGATTGAGAAAAGTCAACAGAGCCTAAGGGACCTGTGAAACATCATCAAATAGTCCAACATATGCATTGTGGGAGTCCCAGAAGGACAAGAGAAAGAGAAGGGCAGAGAGAATATTTGAAAAAATAATGGATGAAAATTCCCCAAATTTGAAGAAAGATATGAATATAAACATCAAAGAAGTTCAATGAACTCCAAGTAAGAGGAGCTAAGAGACCCATACCAAGACACATAATCACATTTTCAAAAGCCAAATACAAAGAACCTTAAAAGCATCAGGATATGTGAATCATCACATACAAACTAACTTCAATAATATCAGCAGATTTCTCATCAGAAACTTTGGAGAACAACTGATAGTGGGACAATATATTCAAAATGCTAAAAAAAAAAACAAAACAGGTTGTCAGTCAAGAATCCTATATCTAGTAAAACTGTCCTTCAAAAGTGAAAGTGAAATTAAAACATTCCCAGGTAAACAAAAGCTGAGGGAGTTCAAGATCCCTAGACCTGCCCTGCAAGAAACACTGAAGGGAGTCCTGTAAAGTGAAATGAAAGGACATGAGACAGTGACTCAAAGCTGTATGGAAAAATAAAGATCTTAATAAAGGTAAATACATTGGTGATTATAAAAGCTAGCATTATTGTAACTTTGGTTTGCCTCTCCAAAGCTTGTTTTCTTTATTAGTTTAAGAGCCCAATACATTTTTAAAAATTATTAGTTTATGTAATGCGCCACACAGTGTATAAAGATGTAATTTTGTGATATCAACAACCAAAGAGGTGGGGGTGGAGCTAGAGAAGCAGACTTCTTGTATGTTATTGAAGTTAAGCTGGTATAAATTCAAATTAGAGTGTCCTACCTTTAGGAAGTTCAATGAAATCCCCATGGTAACCACAAAGAATATAGCTTTAGAATATACACAAAAGGAAATGAGAAAAGAATTTAAACATTTACTATAAAAAAAAAATCAACTGAACATAAAAAACAATGTGAGAAATGGACAAAACTATAAAGCATATAAAAAGCACAATAACAGGAGTAAGTCTTTCCATATCCATAATTAATTTAAATGTAAATGGATTAACCTCTCCAATCAAAACACGGAGATTGGCAGAATGGATAAAAACACACGATCCAACTATATGCTGTCTGCAAGAGATTTACTAGAGAGCCAAGTGTTATGTAGGTTCCAGTGGCTCACAGTACTAGCCCTTCAAGCAGTTCTCACAGGATACTAAAAAAAAAAAAAAAAGAAAAAAAAAGGGCATGCTAGATTTGACCTGTAGGCTGTAATTTGCCAATCCCTAATTTATATGACTAGAGCATGTAAAGATGTCCCCTTTAAAATTAAGAGGTTGCTCCTAAGAAAGAAATAGAAATCAGTGGGTTTCTTTGCATTTTGGAAGCAAGGTATATTGCACTGAGGTATAAATATAACATTTTTATCTTTGGCCCAAAAGGCCAGTTTTGATTGGGCCCATGGAAAAAGTGCTCCAGTTGGTTCAGGCAACAACGAATGGAGTTCTGCCACTCACCTGACATAGTAATTTCAGTGGTTCTCAGGGTGTTTCTCACAGATTAAAAGACCATGTGAAGCACATGGCATGAACTAGTAGCAAAATTGTAGTGGAGGGCCCTAGGATTTCAGAGCACAGCCTTAAATTCTGTGGCAACTATTTACTTTTGAACAGTGTTGATCTGGTAAGCATTTAACAACTAAGTGACCATGCAACCTAACGTTCCTACCATGAACTGAATGCTCTATAATCTACATAGACATAAACTCAGACATTCTAAGCAGTACTTCATCAACAAGTAGAAGTGGGGGAAAAAAGGGACTGGATCTGACTTGGTACTGTGGAAACAAATAACTTGTATAAACCAGCTGCTTATATTTCTTGCCTTCCCATATCTACTGCTTTGCCAGTCCTTGTTCCACTTGTGGTTTCATGGAGGTATTCCCCATGATGAGATGACTGAGAAGGAATAATTAATTTAACTTATTTTATAAGTATATCTTTATGATATTCTGACAACAGCTGGAAATGGCCTGTGGATGGCCAGTAAAGTGTGACAATAGTAGATGATGAAGAAGGGATATTCGGCCAGTGTAAAAAAAATTAAGTAAAATATTTCATTTTTCTCTTCTTTCTTTTTTTAAAGTTTTTATTTAAAATCCAGTTAATATACAGTGTAATATTAATTTCAGGTGTACAATTTAGTGATTCAACACTTCCATACAGCACCCAGTGCTCATCACAAGTGTACTCCTTAATCCCCATCATCTATTTATTTTATTTATTTATTTTTATTAACATATAATGTATTATTTGTTTCTGAGGTACAGGTCTGTGATTCATCAGTCTTACACAATTCACAGCGCTCACCATAGCACATACCCTCCCCAACGTCCATCACCCAACCACCCCATCCCTCCCACCTCCCTCCACTCCAGCAACCCTCAGTTTGTTTTCGAGATTAAGAGTCTCATGGTTTGTCTCCCTCTCTGGTTTCATCTTGTTTCATTTTTCCCTCCCTTCCCCTATGATCCTCTGTCTTGTTTCTCAAATTCCACATATCGGTGAGATCATATGATACTTGTCTTTCTCTGATTGACTTATTCCGTTTAGCATAATACCCTCTAGTTCCATCCACATTGTTGCAAATGGCAAGACTTCCTTTTTTTTTTTTTGATGGCTGAATAATATTCCATTGTGTGTGTGTGTGCGTGCGTGTGTGTGTGTGTACACCACATCTTCTTTATTCATTCATCTGTTGATGGACATCTCAGCTCTTTCCCAGTTTGGCTATTTTGGATATTGCCGCTATAAACATTGGGGTGCACATGCCCCTTCGGATCACTACATTTGTATCTTTGGGGTAAATAGTAGTGCAATTGCTGGGTCATAGGATAGCTCTATTTTCGACTTTTTGAGGAACCTCCATACTGTTTTCCAGAGTGACTGCACCAGCTTGCATTCCCACCAACAGTGTAGGAGGGTTCCCCTCCCCATCATCTATTTAACTAATTCCCCCATCCACCCTACCTCTGGTAACCATCATCATTTTTCTTTTTCAGTGGAAGGAGAGATGATGGTCTAAATCAAGCATACATACAAATCTTAAGTTTGTGACTTGCGAATTTTTAGGAAGAGATATGGAGATAAAATTCCTAGAATGATCGTAGAATGTGTCCCATATGAGTGCCCACCAAAAAGCCCACACTTGTCGACAAGTTCTGTAGATGTCCTTTAGCCTCGTTTCTCAACCATTGCCAGTGGGTTCATGGCAGAGTAGCAGAAGTTCTGAGTGTAATAACTTCATGCATTGCACTCTGGACTAAGTAGAACTCCTTCTCTTGCTCTGGACCTAGTCAAAAGTGATAGGCTTTCAGGTCAAAGATAAAGTATTATATTTATACCTCTGTGTAATAGCCATTGCCTCAAAATGTAAAGAAACTCCTCTATCATTGCCTCATAGTAGAAGAGGGCCTTGATGGAAAGGGTCATATTCTCAGGGATAAATGATTTGCACAGACTCCACAAAATGACTTGCTTTCACTAAGGCTGACTCAGCCATCACTGATTTCTCACTTTACAAGGAATAGCCAACTACCAGGAGTTTTCATAGTCTCAGGGCAACTAGTTAGTTACCTGATGGCTGGTTGATTATAATGGAATGCTTTCCTCATGGGTGGAAGCACTTATTCGAATCTGTCCTCCTTGGAAGATAGTTATTGTAAATATGAGTTTGCTTCCAGCACCATTATCAGTGGACTTACTAATGCTTTATATGCCATTATCATATTTCATACCACATGTATTCTCCTCATTTTACAATTAAAGATTCAAAGCCTAGAGCTGAACCCATAAATTCATCATTCATACTTAAGAAGTCTCCATTTCCTACAAGCAGCTGGCCTTATGAAATGGCTGAGTGCTTTGTAAAAGACTCATGTATTCCACCATCTGGGAACAATGCTTTGTGAGGTTGGGATGCTTTCCTGCAGGCAAGGGTATAGGTTCTGAACCAGTGACCAATATAATTATACTATTTCTTCTGTAGACATGATATAGGAGTCAGAGAATAAAAAGGTGGACATGAGAAATTTCTCATATCAAGTAACCCACTCACAAAATGTTTTTTTGTATTCCCAAGATTCTTGGCTCTGTTGCTTTATATTTAACCAAATGACACACAGTGTCTCTATTGGAAGATAAAACTGCCAGCTACCTGGGAGGATGGGTTAGCCTGGTGATGGGTATTGAGGAGGGCACGTTCTGCATGGAGCACTGGGTGTTATGCACAAACAATGAATCATGGAACACTATATCTAAAACTAATGATGTAATATATGGGGATTAACATAACAATAAAAAAATTAAAAAAAAAAACTGCCAGCTACCATTTGGGGATTTTTCACACCATTGGCTGAATAGGTAAAAGCAGATTTAAGATGTTGGTTGGGTAATTGATCCTTACTATCAGGGAGAAATGGGATAGCTACTAGTTGGTGAGGATGAAGAGGACTGTGGGTGGAACACAGGTAATCTCTGGGGATACTTCCTTTTATTGCCATGTCTGGTACAAAATGTTGAAGAATACTACAAGAGGATTAAATCCCAACGAACTGAAATGTACATCAGAGTTAAAGGAACTTGGAATATAAAGTAGAAAAGGGAACTCAAATATACAGCTAAGACCTACAACAAACTGTAGAAATAAGAATTATAGTTACTTCTTAAGTGTTTATATATACGTGTGTGTGTGTATGTTTACATGCATTCATATACGCACAGATGTATCTATATATTATGTGCTTGTGTGAGCACTTAAGTTTATACACAACATGTATGTGTGTGTGCATACATATACCGTCATAATTTTTTCCTATGTCATTGTTTATAGTGTACGTATTGGGATAGTTATCAACTTTAGAATTTTGTCCATAGCTGGTATGATATTGAATCAGTATCTTGATGGAACTAGAGGAGGAATAGATCTCACCCTCAAAATTCTGAACATGGAATTGAGCTCCCCCTAATGAGAAACTGAGGTGTTTCATTTGTTGAGAGGGCAAGACTGCTTGGATTTATATGAACAATGGTTGCCTTTTGTTATGAAGTTGTCATTCTTAAGGTTTAAAGTAGGAAGAAACCAATGATCTTAATATTGTGCCAAGATGAATTGAAGGGGCTATTTGTTGGTTTTTATGGGGAAAGAAGGGTTCATTGTCTCCTACCATAGAATCAAAAAAAAAAAAAAAACAAAAAACCCCCACCACTCCATACTTACTTTCTCAGGCCCCTGTACGGAGACAATGGCAAATTCCTTTGGGGGCAGTGGTGTTGGCAGCAGTGTTCAGTTTCTAGGAGTGAAGTGACAGGAGTGTGAGTTGCGGGAGTGATGTCCAGGGCTCAGCATCAGTTGTGCTAGTGAAGCAAGTTGAGCCTGCAGTACTCAGCGGTGCAGATTCGTAACCCTGCTGGCATAGTGGTGTGGCCTTATTTGCCTTGAGTTCTAGCCACCCAGCCTCCCTTTGATTTGAGGGCTCCATTCTCTAACCTTCCACATGATTCTGAGTATCTTTCAAAATCTTCTACATAAATTGTTTTTACTGCTTTAACAGGCCTAAATCAATTTTTGATACTTGTCTTAGGACCCTGATAAGCATAACAACTCTTTATTCAAAAGATCCTTTCGTACATGTTATGTCCTAAAAATTAAATCACGAAAGAATGTATTTGAGTTGTTTTCCAGTTTTCTAGCAGGAACATTTACTTTCTGCCTTGCTGTACTGATGTACTTCCCAGTAAAAATTCTTCAGAGAGGGAGGGCTTTATATAGTTCAACTTATCTTTTCTGTGTCACAAAAAAGGGATGTAAATTTTGGAGTCAAAGAATCTACTTAGTATATCTGATAAGACATAAATCCACTCAAAGTAAAATTATTAAATTATATTTCACAAATATTGTATCATCAGTCATTTTTTCTGGTTTCTGGAGGTCTTGGAGTCCTCATTAAAAAAGAAACAAAAAGTAAGAATAAATTCTACAGTTTAGCAATTAAAATGCATTCAATGTTTTAGTAGGTGGTCTGAGATTAAGCAAAACAAGCTACTCATTTCTGAAAATTCCTGGCAATTTTTCTTTGACTACCGCTTAGATAGAAATAAATAGTAGCTCTTCCTGTCATCTGCTTTAATGCTCTTGTTTTCAGGGTCACTTTGTTGTTTTCATTGAGGCCCGAACTAGTTTGTTGTCACTGCAAGGGAGGAAGTAGTCAACATAAACCTATCGTTGATATTAATGACTATCAACTTTGTGAGGACCTCAAAGCTGATAGCATACCAATTTTGAGATCCAGGCTATTGTCATCATTCCAGACCTAATTTCTTGGCTTAAATCATTTTCCATGAACATATAGGACCCCCAGGCTCAGATTTTATGGGTTTGCACCAGTGACACAAGAACAGATTGAGCACTTTTCAGCTGGAGAATAAAGTGCCCATGAGAATAACACTTGCACACCTGTTCTCCATCCATCTAGACAACGGGCACTCTTTATAGGCTCTTTGGGGATTCAGGACAGAGTCCCAAAGGCTAAGGCAGAGATGAAGACATTGTTTTTCATAGTGAATGGTGTTTGATAGTGGAGTTTGATAGTTTCAAGGGAAAGATGAAACACATACACACACATCCCCTCTTAAAACAGCTCAGCAATGAAGGAATGTTATCTATATACTAATCATTTTTAGCCTTACTCATTTAATAGATTATGCCTCTCTTAACAAAAACAAAAAGCAAAGTTCTGTTGGTCCCATGAGAAGGTGACTCCCAAGTGAGCAGATGGTGACGAGAACTCCATATGTGGCACCACTAGAAATAATTTGCTTTATTTCAACAAAAAGCGGAAGACTGTTTACATTACCAATTTCCTTTTCAAATATTTTACTGTATTCTTTCCTGTTTTTAATCAGGTTGCAAATCAGTTGTCTTGACTACTTTAGTATCTTAGGTAAGTGACTGCATAGTATTTTGACCAATATGTCAGAGGACCGGTCCCCCAAATAAAATGCTGATGTCACTGCTTAGTTCCTCATTTATTGGCTCATCTGTAACTGCATAAGAATGTCTTTACTGTGAAACAGAACATTTATGGGATTTTGTTTTCTGTTCCTGAGATACATATATAATCAGATGAAGATTGAAAGTAGATATTTTATAGACTTGATGCTTTAATGGACCAGACTAATTTGATATTTTTAGGTCTGAGTTGACAACCACTTTAAACACAACAGAGGTGAATCTACATCACCCTTTCAGTTGGAATAAGTAGGCAACTATGTATAACTTTCTCTGGGCCATTTTTAAGTTAAAGTCTGATGACAACCCTAGGAGTGAGGTTTTATTAGCTCTGTCAGAAGCAGACTTATAAAAGGTTAAGTAATTTATTCAAAGTGACAGAGCTAAGAAGTGGCAGAGTCAATATTCAAACCTAGACGTATTTGACTTCAATCTTTTGTTATTTATACTCTATCATTCTATCAACTCTCAAAAAAGTATTTTTGCTCCATGTTTAATGGACTTAATCATTGTTAAAAAGAAGCAGTTAATAGTCAACATAAAGGATAAGGTAAAAGAGGAAATTGATGTGTTTTGAATGGCAAGGTTATTCACGTTGGTTTTAACCTATTGTTGTCTGTCTAATCATCACAAAAATCTTACAGATACCTTTACCTTATTTTACAGATGAAGAAGCAGGTTCAGAGTTAGTTACTTTCACAATATTATACAGCTAATACGTTAGAGACTAATAACTTGACCTAGGAGAAAAATTTGTGCAGGAACTGATACAGAACCAGTGTGTAGAGAACTGAAGTAAGTTGCTCGCAGAATCATCTTCAAGATGTTAAGGAAAGATGTATAGGATTTTAGGAAAGGACCAAAACAAGCTCATAGGGTATGTGGTAGATTTTATCCATGTGTCTAGAATGGTTTTGTTCCAATGTGATAGGCAGTATAAGAATGCCGAAGTTACGCTGCCCTTACAAGATCAAAGTGGAGAAATAGGAATACTCTAGTGCTGTCACACAATTTGTAGTAGTGATGTGGAAAATGTAGAATTTTTTATTTAGTATTTAGATACATTGAGGATCTTCTACATTCACATGTTATCCTAATTAATCCTTACAACATCTAAGGTGATCATAAATTTCAATAATGTTTATGGATATAACAGCAAGAGAAGAGGCTGATTTTTTTAAAAAAATATTTTATTTATTCATTTGAGACACAGAGATACAGAGAGAGAGAGAGCATGAGCAGGGGGAGAGGCAGAGGGAGAGGGAGAAGCAGGATCTCCGCTGAGCCAGGAGCCCAATGTGGGGCTCGATCCCAGAACCCTGGGATCATGCCCTGAGCTGAAGGCAGTCATTTAACCATCTGAGTCACCCAGGCACCCCAAGAAGAGGCTGATTTTTTTTTTTTTAAAGATTTTATTTGCGAGAGAGAGAATGAGAGACAGAGAGCATGAGAGGGAAGAGGGTCAGAGGGAGAAGCAGACTCCCTGCTTAGCAGGGAGCCCGATGTGGGACTCGATCCCGGGACTCCAGGATCATGACCTGAGCCGAAGGCAGTCGCTCAACCAACTGAGCCACCCAGGCACCCGAGGCTGATTTTGAATATCCCATCTACTAAGTCGCTAGCTTTGTAACTAGAGTCTACTTCTTTGAAGCTCACCTGAAAAATATTATAAAGATTGGTTCAAATTTAGCATGGTAGTTTGGTAAGGTGTATCAAAATGTAGAAGATGAATACCATTTATGTAAGAAATGTCTAAGAAGTTAAGCATACAAGAGCCAAACAAATGGATATCAGGTTGGAAAGTAACCCAAAGGACATAATCCTACCAATTTTGAAAATAATCTATCCTTTAAGAAGAACTGTCAAATAGAAAATACCATAATTTGTTCAAGTTGGGGTTGGAGGCAAGGTTACAAAGAGAAAGCCATTTGTCAACAATGGGAATCAACAGTAATATGGGGGAGAGGGATAAAACTCAGAAGAATTGAAGGAGTGGCATGATGGGAAGTTGAAACCTGAGTTTAAGAATGGCAAGCCATTTTTAACAACATGAACACATGATATAAAATGTGGACTTGTGGGCGCCTGGGTGGCTCAGTCGTTAAGCGTCTGCCTTCGGCTCAGGTCATGATCCCAGTGGTCCTGGGATCGAGTCCCACATCGGGCTCCCTGCTTGGCAGGAAGCCCACTTCTCCCTCTCCCACTCCCCCTGCTTGTGTTCCTGCTCTCGCTGTCTCTCTCTGTCAAATAAATAAATAAATCTTAAAAAAAAAAAAATGTGGACTTGTTTGCCTTGTTATGATACAGTTCCTTTCATCTCCCCAAACCTTCTATGCCTCACAAAAATGATAACTTGTAAGTAGGGTATTTTGGGAGGATGTTCGGGAAGATGAGTTTGAACAGAAGAGAAAGAACATAAGCAGAGTGATGAAACGACAGTAAACCAAGTCAGTGGAAGCAGGAACTCAACCTACGAGTAATGATGAAAGTAACACCCCATCTGAATATATAGAAATCCTTGGAGAGGCACTGAACTTCCCATAATTTGTGGAATATAAATTGAATCAATTATGTCTAGATCTTAAGATGAAACTTGATACCTGTTGACTTCTGAATTATAGATTATGCACAAAGGTGATGATCATGTATATTAAAACAAACAAACAAAATCACCAAAACTTCAAATTTCCATTCACTAGGGACTGGTAAAGATACTTATATTCAATTACATGATATATATTTGTTGAAATATTTGACATATTTTTGAATAAAAATAATGTTAGAGTACTGGATTCATGGTTTGATCCCAAGTAGTTTATTTACACATGAACATATGTATAAATACATAGCCAAAAGGTGTTTGCTCAAAATTTTAAGTGTTTATCCAGGGTGGGGAATATAAAATAATCAATACAAAACATTCTAATTTATATTCTTCTACAGTTTTTTAAAAAATTTTATAAACAGTATGCACTATATTTTAAAAATTTTGTATAATTATTTTAAAAGTAAAGCTAAAACATTTTACTTTTAATGGTTGCTAAGGGAATTCTATGTTTAATGAAATATTGGGCCCTAGTACAACACTCAGTTCATGATAGGTGTTCAGTAAATGTGAATTTGCCTTGCTCCTCTTCTCTGCATGTTTTTTTACTCTCAGCTCCAGCTTTCTTTTCTGTAAAATGGGAGAAATCAATAGTTATAACCTGGCAAGTTATCAGAAACTTCTGGAGAAATTAAAGACCAAACAAAACAAAACATTAGGAGTAACAAAAACCAAAAACAGTTTCCTGGGGCTCTATGTCTGGAGGTTCTGATTTGGGTAATTATTTAGATGGGGAAAATGTTGAGTCTGATGGTTCCTAAGGTGTCACTCACCTTTAATATTCTAGAATGCATATTATATTGCCATCCTATTTGACATGTCTAATTATTACTTCTACCTAGTTGAGCATTGGTGTTAGATTTCATCTGAAGTAGAATGAGAAGGTATTGTAAAGTTCTGAGCAAGGGAATTAGTTGATACTATTTATGTTTTGTTCTAGTTTATACTTTACTCTGAAATATTTCAAACACACAAGAAAATGAAATTATATAATGAACACTTATGTATGCAGCAACCTTTTTGTCAAATCTTGATATATCAGAACTTAAAAAAAAAAATAAAATAAACCACTGTTGATGAAATGGAAGTTCCTGGGTACTCCTATTTTCCTCTCCCAGAAGAAACAACTACTATGAAGTGAGTGTTTATCATTATCATGTATAATTTCAAAATTTTACAACACGATTATGTACTAAAAATTTATAGCAGTAGTTTTCATGCTTTAGAACTTTATATAAGTAGTACCATACTATGTTTTGTAACACTTTCCCTTTTTTTTTCAAAATTGCATTTTTGAAACTTATTTTAGTGTGTATCTCAAGTTCATGTTTTTAAATTGCTGTATAAGAATCTACTATATGCATTTTTAAAGGCAGCCCCTCAAAAAGCATCCTTCTGCCTCACTCTAATAATCTACCAAATAAGAAATAAAACAAATTAATGAGGCACAGGGAAGATCAAAATATCATCTTTATTACTGATGAAGGCTGAGTTATAAGATGAAGCCTAATGTGAGGGTCAAATGGTCTTGCTAATTCTCTGTCCCACCTGAAGGCAAATTTGAATCTGTAAAGCAGACAAATGGGCTCAGTTCTCTGACCTGACCTGCTTGGGGAGAATAATGGAAAGAAAGAAAAAAAGACCAAATCCCCTGTGCTAGAACTTTAGTTAAATTAGCCCCAACTAGGGGAGAAATGTTGACCCATGGCTGTCATCAACCACCCAAGTAACTCAGCTCATTTCCATAGGGAAGAATAAGAATAGGATAAAATGCCATTAATATTTCTTATTAGTATCTTCTAATAGCAGAAGTTCTTGCTTTTGATTACATCTGTTTTTTTTTTCAATTTTATGGTTTGTGTTTAATGTCCTAAGAAATCTTTATTTACCCCAAAGTAACAGATAATACCCTATATTTTCTTCTTGAAGTTTTATATTATTAGATTTTACATCTAGACCTATTACCAGTTTTTAGTGAATTTTTGTGTATAGTGAAAGACATTATAATGAAAGACATTAATTTTTTTCCCATATGTTATATCCCACAGTGGAAAACATTCCAATCAGAAGACAAAAAAAAAAAAAAAAAAAGACATTTAAGAAAGAGATAGCAACATGGATTGACCTTAAAAATTTATGACTAACTCAAATAAGAAAAAAAATTAAAATAATACCTTTAGTTTTTAGCATATAACAGAATAAGTTATCTGAATAAACTTCCCAATGGGAAAAATGCTGAATAAAAATATTTTTTAGAATGTTTTACTTTAAATGCGTTGCTGAATTAACATGCAGAAAATTCTTCAGAAGCCAAAAATAAAGCAAAAGCAAATACTCAGTAAGATAACTAAATACCAAAGATTAATTTGCCCTAAGCGTTTCAGTTCAAGGAATCTTAAATCGGCTTGATAGCTGAAAAGGAGAAAGGACAAATGATAAAGATTAAGGCCCTTCCAGGATTAAGATTCTACCTGGAGACCTCATCATAAAAGTAGGGCCTTAAAGGACCATACACTCAGTATCAGAAATAAACCAATTGTGCAGAAGATGTAGTGAGGAAAATAATTTTCAGATTTAAATTCTGTAAAAAGGATAACAAAAAGTTTCCTTGAGATTTCATCCCCAGAAGGCAGCCTTCTAATGAATTTATAACCTGAATTAATACTACCTATGTGGTCTGTGAAAGGTTAGGATTAAAATTCACTTTAGAGTCATTTTGGTTTAGTTTAAAGCCAATTTTTAAAAGCAAAGGTGAAATCTATTTAGAGGAACACTGTTTTTAAAGTTTAAGAAGTCTAAGGAAAATGAACAATTTGCACTCAAAAATCATAAAACACATGGAAATAAGTCATTAAATGAAAGACAATGAAAAAGAGCAAAGAATATCTAACTCTCAAATATAAAATATTGAAATCATGAGAGACAAATTTACCTAATCTGTTCAAAGAAATTAAAGAGAAGTATGCAAATGTAAGCAAGACAGACTCAAAAATGCAAAGAAAATTTGAAAAAAAAATTCTAGAAATTTGAGAAAATATAAATGGTAAAGTAAAATAACCAATGAAGAGCTAGTTAAATTTAGATGTAGAAAAGTTATGCTTGAAGAAGTTGTTCATAAAACCAAGTAGAAATGATGATATAAAATTAAAAGAACTTAAGAGTTGAAGATGATAAAATAACAAGGTCTAACATACATTTAATGGAAGATTCAGAATGAGATAAAAGGAAGAAGCAGCCATATTTGAACAGACAATGGTTGAAGATTTTCCAGAATTTTGAAAGTCATCAACACTTAGACACAGGAAGCCCTGTTACATCGCTATTACAATATCATTGACTATGCTGTGTCTTTCATTCCTGTGACTTATTCATTCCATAACTGGAGGCCTGTATCTCCCTCTTTTCTTCACCCATTTTGCCCAGTCGCCCACTTCCTCCCATCTGGCAACCATTAGTTGATTCTCTATACTTATAGGTCTAATTCAGAATTTTGTTTTTTTTTTTTTTGTAGATTCTATCTATGAATGGAATCATACGGTATTTATCTTTCTCAGTCTGATTTATTTCACATAGCACAACACCCTCTTGGTCCATCATGTTGTCTCAAATGGCATGATCTCATCCTTTTTTATGGCTGCATAATATTGCAGTGTGTGTGTGTGTGTGTGTGTGTGTGACATTTTCCTTATCCATTTGTCTATTGATGGACACTTAAGTTGCTTCTATCCCGGCTATCGTAAATAACACTACAATAAACATAGGAGTGCATATATCTTTTTGAATTTGTGTTTTCATTTTCTTTGGGTAAATACCCAATAGTGGAATTACTGGATCATATGGTACTTCTATTTTTAACTTTTTGAGGACTCTTGATACTATTTTCCACAGTGGCTGTACAAATTTACCTTCTCACCAACAGTACACAAGGGTTCCTTCTTCACATCTTCAACAACACTTGTTATTTCTTATAATTTTGATTTTAACCATTCTAACTGTGTAAGATGATATCTCATTGTGGTTTTGATTTCTCTAATGGTTGATGGTATTGAGCATCTTTTCATGTGTCTGCGGGCCATCTGAATGTCTTCTTTGGAAAAATGTCTATTCAGGTCCTCCGTCCATTTTTAAATCAGATTGTTCTTTTTGTTGATTTGAGTTATATAAGTTCTTTATATATTTTGGGTATTAATCCCTTATCAGACTTATCATTTGCATATATCTTCTTGCATTCAGTAGGTTGTCTTTTTGTTTTGTTGATGGTTTCCTTTGCTGTGCAAAAGCTTTTTATTTTGATGTAGTCCCAACTTAATTTTGCTTTTGTTTCACTTGCCTTAGGAAACATATCTAGAAAAATGTTCCTATGGCCGGTGTCAGAGAAATTACTACCTCCGTCTCTTTTAGGATTCTTGTGGTCTCAAGTCTTTAATGTCTTTCAGACATTTAGGTCTTTAGTCCATTTTGAGTTTATTTTTGTGTGTCGTGTTAGAAAGTGGTCCAGTTTTCCTGGCACCATTTATTGAAAAGTCTGTCTTTTCCCCATTGTATATTCTTGCCTCCTTTGTCATAGATTAATTGACCATATAATTATTTCTGGAGTCTCTATTCTGTTCTCTTGATCTATGTGTCTATTTTTGTGCCAGTACCATACTGTTTTGATTACTATAGTTTTGTAGTATATCTTAAAATCTGGGATTGTGATACCTCTAGCTTTGTTCTTCTTTCTCAGGATTGCTTTGGTTATTTGGGGTCTTCTGTGGTTTCATATAAATTTTAGTATTATTTGTTCTAGTTCTGTGAAAAAATGTAGTTGGTATTTTGATAGGGATTGCATTGAATCTGTAGATTGCTTTGGGTAATATGGATATTTTGACAATATTAATTTTTCCAATCCATGAGCATGGAATACCTTTCCATTTGTGAGTGTCATCTTCACTTTATTTCACTAGAATTTTCTAGTTTTCAGAGTATAGGTCTTTCACCTCTTTGGCTTGGTTTATTCTTAAATATTTTATTCTTTTTGGTGCAATTATAAATGGTGGGGTTTTTAAATTTCTCTGTTACCTTTTTATTAAGTATAGAGAAATGCTACTGATTTCTGGATATTAATTTTGTATCTTGCCACTTTACTGAATTTGTTTATCAGTAGTTTTTTTTGGTGGAGTTTTTAGGATTTTCTGTGTATAGTATCATGTCATCTGCAAATAATGACAGTGTCACTTTTTCTGTACTAATATGGGTGCCTCTTATTTCTTTTTCTTATTGCTGTGGCTAGGATTTCTAGTAATATATTAAATAAGAGTAGAAAGAGTGGACATCCTTGTCTTAGTCCTGACTTAGATGGAAAGCTCTGTTTTTCACCATTGAGGATGATGTTAGCTGTGGGTTTTTCACATATGGCCTTTATTATGTTGAGGTATGTTCCCTCTAACCCCATTTTGTTGAGAGTTTTCATCATGAATGGATGTTGAATCTTGTCAAATGCTCTTTTCACATCTATTGAGATGATCATATGATTTTTATCCTTTGTTTGCTGATGTGGTGTATAAGGTTGATTTGTAAATATTGACCCATCCTTGCATCCCAGAAATAAATCCTACTTGATTATGGTAAATGATCTTTTTAATGTATTGTTGTTGATCTTTTTAATGTAATGTATTGTGGTTTGCTAATATCTTATTGAAGATTTTTGTATCTATGTTCATCAGGGATATTGGCCTGTAGTATTCTTTTTTGTTGTTGTGTCTTTGTCTGGTTTTGGTATCAGGGTAATACTGGCATTGTAGAATATATTTGGAAGCTTTTCTTCTCCTATTTTTTGGAAGACTTTGAGGAGAATAGGTATTAACTCTTCTATAAATGTCTGATAAAATTCCCTTGCAAACCCATCTGGTCCTGGACTTTTATTTTTTGGTAGTTTTTAAATTAATGATTCAGTTTCTTTACTTGTAATCAGTCTGTTCGGATTTTATATTTCTTCCTGGCTCAGTTTTGGAAGATTGTATGTTTCTAGGAATTTATCCATTTCTTCTAGGTTGTCCAGTTTGTTGGCGTATAATTTTTCATAGTATTCTTTTATAGTTCTTTGTATTTCTGTGGTGTCAAATGTTACTTCTCTTTCATTTTTTATTTTATTTATTTGGGGCCTTTCTCTCTCTCTCTCTCTTTTGATGAATCTGTCTAAGGGTTTGTCAATTTTATTTATTTAAAAAAATAGCTCTTGGTTTTATTGATTTTTCTCTATTTTTTTTAAGTCTCCATGTCATTTATTTCTGTTCTGATCTTTATTATTTCCTTCCCTCTGCTCACCTTGGGCTTTATTTGTTCTTCTTTTTCTAGTTCCTTTAGGTGTGAGGTTAAATTATTTGTTTAAGCTTTTTCTTATTTCTTGAAGTAGGCCTGTATCACATTATCCTTCCTTCTTAGAATTGTTCTCGCTGTGTCCCAAAGATTTTAGACGACTGTGTTTTCATTTTCATTTGTCTCCATATTTTTAAAAATTCTTCTTTGATTGTTTTTGTTGACCCATTGGTTGGTTATTGTCATGTTATTGAGTCTCCACATGTTTGTATTTTTTTCCAGTTTTTTTCTTGTGACTTATTTCTAGTTTCATACTGTTGTGATCAAAAAAGATGCATGGTATGATTTCAGTCTTCTTAAATTTATTGAAGCTTTTTTTAATGGCAGAATATGTGATCTATTCTGAAGAATGTTCCATGCAGGGCACTTGGGTGGCTCAGTCATTAAGCTTCTGCCTTTGGTTCAGGTCATGATCCCAGGGTCCTGGGATCGAGTCCCACATTGGGCTCCCTGCTCTTCGGGAAAACTGCTTCTACCTCTCCCACTCCCCCCTGCTTGTGTTCCCTCTCTTGCTCTCTCTCTCTTGAAAAATAAATAAAATCTTTTTTTAAAAAGAGAATGTTCCATGCACTCTTGAAAAAATTATGTATTCTGTTGTTTTGGGATGGAATGTTCTGTATATATCTGTTATATCCATCTGGTCCAATGTGTCATTCAAAGAAATTGGTTCCTTAATGATTTTCTGTCTGGATGATCTATCCATTGATGTATCCATTGATCCCTTACTATTGTATTACTTTCAATTTCTTTCTTTTAAAAAAAAAAGATTTTATTTATTTATTTGAGAGAATGAATGAGTGAGAGAGAGAGCATGAGCAGGGTAGGGGGGAGCAGAGGGAGAGGGAGAAGCAGATGCCCCACTGAGCAGGGAGGACTCAATCCCAGGATCCTGGGACCATGACCTGAGCAGAAGGCAGATGCTTAACTGTGGAGCCATGCAGGCACCCCTCAATTTCTTTCTTTATGTCCATTAATATTTGCTTTATTTATTTACTTGTTCCAGTGTGCTCATTATTTTCAAATATACATGGAAATTATGAAAATTATGTTTAGCCATTAAGATAGCATCACCAAATTTTAAAAGATTAATATCACACAGTCCTTATTTTCTAATCTTAGTACAATTTAGAAATCAGTGACCACAGAAACCAAAAACCAAACATGGAATTCATTCTTTCCATGGTAGTGAGGATGTGTCACACACAGAAACAGCAAGAACATCTTTAGAAAATGTGTACCTCAAATAGCTCATGCTCAAGAAACTCTGGAATTCTTAAATTACCACCCAAAGAGACAAAACTCATAATGAATGTTAGAAAATCTATTTTCCTCTTCAATGATATGTTTGCATGAGTTTTGAAATTTGAAGATTTTATCATCATAATGATCTTTCCATGCTAATCATTTCAATTTTTTTAGATGGAATTTAGATTTTAGCTGGCTAAAATCCAAATAATGTCCTTGTTAAAAATTTCAAACATAATCATTCAGTTCTTTAAAAAAAATTAAAAAGTAAGTGATTCAGTTTGTAGAAACTCCCAAAGTTTCTTTAGAAAAGAGGTTTCTGAAAGAAGCCATTTATGGGACAGATAGTTCCTCATGAATGTACTTCGCAGCTGAGAGATTAGAGAGCTCCTCCCCAACCTGGAAAACAGGTATGGAAAAGCCCTAAGGAGAAAAGGTAAGAGGAAGGCTAAAGGAGAGATTTCTACAAAAGCCTACACCCAGGGAAAGAGATAATTCAAAGTACAAATCTACCCAAAAGAAATGTCTAAAATTACTGTTTAATTTTTTTCATTCCTGAGGTGTTAGAACTCAGCAACAGTCTGAAAATCTTTGTGCTATTGGGTCTGGAGTATGAGTGTGGAACAAAGATGTATGCTTTAGAATATGCACACAATATTTCAGAAATTATCACTCTGTGGGAATTAACTTTACAAATTATTGAATTAAATTTAGGGCAGGAGACAGTAATTATGTTTTTCTCCAATCCTTATATACTGTATTTAAAAAACATTTTTCCTCAACTTTTTATTAATAACTAATTTGTGAGGAACAGAGTAATTAAAAGAAATAAAGAAAATGTTTGTTTTTTTTAAACATTTTTGTTCTTCCTGGGTCTTAAGTATCATATGTTCTTACATTTTTGATCTGCCTTGTAAATATAGAACTAGTAGAACTCAAAGGATTGCCTTATTTCCTGATGTTCTGAGTTTTTGAGTTGCTCAATATCAGTAAAGTTACATACTCAAGCAAGATTAATTGTATTATGTTCATTTACTTCATTTGGTTCATAGCTGATATCCATTTTGATTTGTTTATAGTTGTGAAAAAGCATAGATGTAAGAGACTTAATATACAGATAATGGCCAAATCACATATAAAAATAGAACTCTGACCCACAACCTTCAGTAATCAGCCCAAGAAACCGATCCATTATCTACTGTAAACAGCCTAACTACAAGTCAGACTTATAGAATATTGGATTGCTATCTATAGCCACTAGTCCAGGAAGCCAAGCAATAACGCCTGCAACAATTGGCCCCAAGTGGCCAAGACTTGATAAATAACTAAATTAATTTCCCTAATTTTTCCCCTACTCCCAACTTAGGACCAACCTGAGAAAGCCAAATACACATTCCTAGCCAATCACATAGGATACCTCATTTCTAATTAGCCTGCCTCCACTTCCCCATGTCATCAAACCCCAATGAGGGCACACCTGAAGCCTTCCCGATTTTCCACCATAAAGTTTTCTCACTCCTGTGCCTGCCTTTGATCCTCTGCCAAGATATCAATGACAGTAGCTAACTCTCTTGCTATGGCAAGCTTGGAATAAATAACCTTTGCTTTTCTCATGTGGTGTTCTTTGTTTGTTTCCACATGTTCTGTCATAATTTCCACTCCATCCAGTTTCTACAGCACCTGCTCTTTCTTCGGTAGGGCCTCTATACCTCAGTCTATCTGTGTAGATAGACTCTCCTCCATTCTTAGTTAACCACGACTCACACTTCAGATCTTCGGTCCATGGCCCCTTCTACAGCGTTCCAACTAGGTCAAATCAATGTAGGTCAGATTCTTCTGGCACCAAGCACTTCTTTGGAGATGTCAGAATTGTTTGAATCAAATGAATACCAGTTTCCCCCACTATATTTTAAGGTTCCCAAGGGCAGGAATTGTATGGTTTGCTCATTGTATTCTGAGATCATAGTCTCCAGATAGCAGGTGCTTGATAAATGCCGATTTGACAAATGAAACAGTGACTCCTACATTACTTCTTTGTAAAAGAAATACACTACTTAATAATAGGGCCTGGGAATGATTGACCTCAGGAGGCTCTAATCTTTCTGAATCATTCACCTTTTGCATAGAGCTTATGAGTTTAAGCCCTCTATGTATTGTCCGATTGGAAATTTCCCCCGCTACTTCCCCTGGATCTCCATGACTATCTTCATCTTTTCTTATGTATTGGACAAACTCTTCATTTCTTTTAAGACTCTGGTATAAATGGCACTTTCTCAAACAGCTTTGAAGACTCAAGGCTGGTTGGTGTCCTATGTGGCCCCTTATCTTGTCCATGTTTTTGTATATTTTGCTATAATTATTCATTTATATCTTCTCCCCTTCAGTCCTGAATTCCTCAAAATAAAAGAGTGTATTCTAGTCATCCTCCACAAAAAGAAAGCACTATGTACTTGTTGTTGAATAAATTACTAAGCCATAGAAATCGATTAGTTTTTAACTACATGCTAACCAAGTACCAGTAGATCATACTGTTATTTCATTTCCCCTCACAATAACCCTGTGAACTAAATACTATAAATAGTGTTTTTTAGATGAGAAAGATTGAGTCTGAGATAAGTGAATGTCTTGTTGAAGGTCACACACCAAGTGCATAGCAAAATCAGACTCTGAATTCAGACATGTCATACTTCAAATTGTGTAATCTGAACTTCATGCTATATTAAATATAGATCCTATAATCAGTTATTTAAAGTCCTAGTCTTGTCTAATTTTCTTTTTGCCATGTAATATAGTTCCCATTTATCCCTGAAATTTTCCTTTCAAAATTGTCTAAATACTGTGTTTAGGGAGCACATATAATTTAATGAACTAAAATGTTTAATCCAACATCATCCTCCATATTTACATTAAAAATGTTGCTTAAAATATAATTATTTGAAAAATTTTGCACTCTTTTCTAAAACATAAAATGTCATTCCTTAAAGTTCTACTCCCTAAAGAAATGTATTTATGTTTAAAATATATATACTAATCATTTCATGTTAATCTTTACTTGTTATATTCTTCTGCATTTTTTAGAAAGTTGAAGTTTCTAGTCAATAAATCACTCTCAGATTTATTTGCCTAACTTCTATATGTAAATGGATTTCTAGATGGTTCTATGATAAGTTAAGGCCTTAGAGGTGATTTAACATCATAGAACATCAAAGTTCATTGTTGACATTAATGCGATGAAATAAAAAGCAGTAATGTTTAAACTGTTCTCAGTGTGCTATTTGTGAAATGTAAAATACTCATTAAATGTAACCTAGAGTTTATAAATTGATTTATGTCAACACATGAACCAAACACTACCATTTACTGTTACATGCTTTTTATTAAACACATCATGAGATCAAAATGGCAGTTAGAACAGTTTATTCTTTCATATTAAGTGGAGATATGAAGCTGTTGCCTGTATTTAAGAAGGTAATAACAGTCATTTTGCATTTCTCTTCTAAGCACAATACATCAGCTAGAGCTCAGCTAGTATTTCCTACTAAAAAAAGACCTCAATATGAAGAGGGAAGAAGCAAGGAAGAAGAAATAGTTCTTTCCTCTGACTGTAAATTACATTTTTTGGGCTTCCTTGTCCTAAGTAAAATGAGAATCATGTAGATTTTATACTTTTCTCCTTAAATCTTGAAATATCTAAAGTACATTTTAACTCTTTCTTCCAATTACTTGCTTTTTTAGCATAAACAATTTATAAATTTTTTTCATTTACATAGTTTTCTAAACATCTGGTAAAGGCTATAAAGAGAGAGTTTATATAATCCTCAAAGGAAAATAGACTGAATAAACTAGGACTGTATTTACCAGCCAAAGATGTGAATGCCAGATAAAGGTAGCTTGGTGATATTTTCCCTTTTTTTTCCTATCCTTCAATTTTTCTTCATGATTAAAACCAAAGTCAAAGATTATCTGCATATGTGCAATACGTAACATTGGGCACACACTATATATATGCTCTCAAAGAATAATGAGATGTTGTTCGGTTTTGTTCAATATGACCCATAAGTAAATTACCATGATAATGACTGTGCCACTCTGCCCCATGTTCATGTTTTGGCATTTCCATTGTAGGGAGGCATAAAAAAGTAAAATGGAGAATGGAGGGATGCAAGGAAGTTGGCATAAGAAAACTTCTGAGTCAGAGATCCCATTGGGAGCATGTTAATCCAGATAACAGTGTTTTGCTTGACCCAAACAAGTGTTTTGTGATTTTTAAAACAGAAAAATTTCATGTCCCTAATTTCATCGAATCTGTCAATCAATTATAAGACACATTCTGATTTCAGAGTTGTTAAAGAGTGAAAAAATATATTTTAGAAACAATGAAATATGGTAAATATTGGACTTCTGGCTTCTTTCAGCAAATTAAAGTATCTGACCACACTAGTACTGTGAACCCATATGGTAACAATAGCTTCTGTCAAGGAGCGGCTGCTCCATTTGGGTTTCCTTTCCCCCCCTCCCTCCTTTCATGTCCTGTCATTAATTCTACATGTACTCACATAGTATCTATTAAGAGCAAAGACACTATGCTAGGCTTCAGGGAGACGTTGGTTAATGAAACAGGTAACATTCCTGCCTTTGAAGGGCTTACCTTTCAGCAAGGAAAGACAGGTTTTAAATGAATAAATCAATAGTGTGATCATTTTAAACATGGAAAGTGCTATAAAGAAAATGAATTCAGGACATGGAATAGAGTGATTTGGGGTGTGTGTGTATTATTTTTGATGATGTGATAAGACCTCCTTGGAATGGGGAACTTTGACCTAGTCTTTTTTTTTATTATGTTATGTTAATCACCATACATTACATCATTAGTCTTTTTTAAATTTTATTATGTTATGTTAATCATCACACAATACATCATTAGTTTTTGATGTAGTGTTCCATGATTCATTGTTTGTGTGTAACAGTGCTCCATTCAGTACGTGCCCTCTTTAATACCCATCACCAGGTAACCCATACCCCCACCCTCCTCCCCTCTAGAACCATCAGTTTTTGATGTAGTGTTCCATGATTCATTGTTTGCATATAACACCCAGTGCTCCATGACCTAGTCTTTAGTGATGAAAAGGAGCCAGTCCTATTGTAAAGTCCTTCTCCTACTTTTCTGACCTATCTTTTTTTGTGCTTTTTGTTTGTTTTGTTTCCTTTGGAAGACCCTTTCTTTGCACTGACTTGTTAACCTTGATTCTTTTCTCATTTCAGTCTTTTTTTCTTTTTTTGATGATTTTATCAAAAATTTAACTATGATTTAACTTTTTCAGGATTCTAGTATTTTTATCTTAAATCCCATCCTATATCCCAAGCTCTAGAACTGTTTTTCTACCTGCCTAGAAACAGCCGTCTCCACCTGGGAAGTTCACAAGCACCACACACTCCAAGAAGACACAAACTGAATTGTTTATTTCACCCTTAAGTTTCTCCTTCTACTGAATTACAGTAATGATTATACTGTATGCACTATTTTATTTTAACAAACACTTTTATTGTTCTTACTATCTGCCTGAAACTATTCTAAGCACTTTACAAATATTGTATGAGACTGTATATTCATTGAAACAAGGAACTATGTTTTTTCGTATCTTTATGTCCTGCTCTTTGCATATAAAGGACATTCAATAACACTTGGTGAGGAAAAAAAATAATCAGTAAGTGAATACAATAAATGTAGTGTGTTATTGAGAAAAATGAGAACGGTTGCTGATCAGACACGAGTTACATGATTGCCAGGCAGCAATGAGGGTCCAGTCATGTTGATGCTCTGAATTTGCAGAAGTTCCAATTTGCATAGTTACATTCTGTTCTCTATCTATGTCTATGAATAAGAAAAAATAATAAGGAATGTAACATTGATTTAAAGTTAGATTTTGTAGAATACATGTGGTAGAAAGATAATAACATGGGGATAAAGGGAGCTGGAGAAACTGGAGGGCAGATCATCATTCTTGGGTCCTCCACTGGGAAGAAACACCAAAATGACTGATAAAAGGGAAATATAGAAATAGTAAATTAAGATAAATAAAGAAACTAAGACTATGAGATCAGAATAGGATTAGGAGAATAAAAGAACTGTGAAATGTGTGTAAGCACACACACACACACACACATACACACACTATTGTATAGTTGTTCTTTTTTTTAATTGTATTGTTCTTGACCAAAACTTGGATTACTAGAGTTTAAGCTTTCTCTAGAGAAATGATTACCCTAGACTGCATGGCAAGATCCAGAGGATGGCTTGGAGAGAAGAATGGAAGTGAAACGCTCTAGAATAGCACCATCCATATGAAATATAATAATATGAGTCACATATTTAATTTTAAATTTTCTACTACCACATTTTAAAAAGTAGTAAACATGAAATTTGATATTTTTATTTTACCCAATATATCCAAAATATCATTTTATACATAATATATAACAATATATACCATATATAATCATAATGAGGTATTTTACGTCCATTTGCAACCAGGGGGATATTTTACACTTAGCACATCTCAATCTGAGCTAGCCATATTTCTAATGCTCAACAACCATTATGTGACTGGAACTACCACACTGGACAGGGCAGATCTAGTTAGAACTAAGGAGGTCAAGGAATGGTGAAGTTTGGGGATGAGATGTGTTCACCACATGGTTGCTAAAATCTCCCTCAATCTTGATGGAATTTAGGTATTATACAAGAAGATTGAATCAGATACCAAAGATTTTGATGATCTGAAGGAAAGGAGAAGACTAGGACAATTAGGTATGTCTCCTGGTCACAATTAGGTATGTCTCCTGATTGTTGAAAAAGGACTTTGTTTCTACCTGTATAATTTATCTTCAGGACATTTATATCCATAAAGGAGTATGAGAACATATAAGGAATGTTCTACAGGTTTTTCAAGGTGTTATTTTGGGAACTAAAGATGACAACTGCATTTCATTTAGCTCTAACCACTTCAAAGTTATAAATTTACCATTTGTTATAAGGAAAATGTTACAGAAAATCTTCAACTTTTAATTTTTAAGAATAGTTTCTCAGCAGTTCCACCTATCTGAAGGGTTGTACCACTGCTGCCAACTCAAAAGGCTCCTGGAAAGGTGTGATTTTGAAACACAAATGTCGAGCAAATAAGACACTCAAACAGCTTCATCTTCCATATGTGTCAAACATCAATTGATGCATTGCCATTTTGGGGGGAGAAAAACGCCAAGTGTATTTCAAATTGGTTTCTAGTATATGATTACATCTACTCGTTATCTTCCATAAAAAAAAAAAAAAAAAAAAAACAATAGGCCAAGTTCTTTCAGTACAGAATTTCAACTGACTCTAGAAAATGAAAATTTTCTGCTTCCTTAAAACTACAGTTATGATGCCATATTGTTAAAAGGTCTTGATCTTCATAATGCTATCAACTGAGAGTCACCTTTAAAAAAGACTAGTGTAGGAGCACAAGTGTCAGACTCTTGATTTCGGCTCAGGTCATGATCTCAGGGCCATGAGATCCAACCCCATGTCAAGCTCAGCCCTGGGTGTGGAGCCTGCTTGGGATTCTCTCTCTCCTTTCCCTCTGCCCCTCCCTCTGACCTCCCTCTCCCTCCTGGCATGTGTTCTCTCTCTCTCTCTCCCTCTCTCTTTCTTTCTCTCTCTCTCTTAAAAAAAAAAAAGACTCTAGGGTATTTGACTGGATGACACATAGGAGGGTTTTCATGACCATATTGTTCATCATTCTATCTCTGATGCCAATAATCAATTCTTGGCTATGTGATCAAAAAGGGAGCTAAAAGTTTCCCAAAACATGTTTTAGACAACTGCATCCATACATTAACCCAATTCAAGAAACTGTGCTAATTATAAAAACAAAGATGGACCCGTTAAAATTCTATGTTTTCTTCTCAAAATCCATTCATTGCTGAACCACTTCATTGCCTACTGACACCAAAAAGAAGACAAAGCAAAAACAAAACAAAAACAATAAACATTAAGACAGATTTTTGGGAACATTAAGCAGTTACTGGCTTCTGGTTTTGTGCTAGTACATTATGATAAATATAAACTATTATTTCTCACTGCTGGTATTTCACCTTATGGTGTTGCATCTGTGTTTAGCCAAAAAATGCCATATGGCATTGAGAAACCAATTGCTCACTATGCAAGAACAATGACATATACATTACACATAAACTGACAAAGTTCCAGCAGTTGTCAAGGGAGCCAAAAATCCCTCTAACCATTTTTGTCAGGCTTTTACAATTAATGGAGTACAGACTCCTTGGAATATCCTTTGGAGATTCTTCTCTAAGGATAATCATACACCTTTAATTATGTAACCATGGATGCAGCTTTGAACTTTTCTGCCACCCACATGCAAGCTTAAAAGACTATAATTTCAAAAACTCCTGTATTAGGTCATCAGCTATTGGCTTCGGGTTATGTTGTCCTCCCATCATTTGGTAGAAGGTAACCTTTTCACACCACTTCATGATGATGAAATGACCAGTAGAACAACTACCCAAAAAATCAAGGATGCTATAATTTTTCAATCTGATTTTTCTACTCATAATTGACTCTGTTTCTTGGGAAGCCTTTTTTCTGTTGTATGAAATTATTTTTATGTTAGGTTGGATATATTCAAATAAAATATTTAGAAACTCTTTGCATTAAAGCATTAATAATTAAGTCTGGAGGCACAGAATAGGTTATAATATTAAAAGTGATATAAATGTTTGTAGTATATGCTACATGAAGACCCTGAATAAAGGAATTTTGGTCAACAACTTTGACTTTTTCTAGATTGTTCTAAAGGACAAACTATTATTGTTGTGGATACCTTCTATCATTTGTTGTAAACCTGACAGTAACAACCACAGGAGCATACTAATTACATAGAACATACAGATTATCAAACAACCTTATTTGGGGCAATAGCCTTGCATTTGCTTAAACTGAGTTTAAAGAATTTTTCAAAAATTTCTGGTCATGGTGGTACTATGAATTTATGCTCTCCATCTCAAAACAAACATATGGCAATGATAAATTAAATATTAGAACCAAAACAAAAAGATATATCTGTATTTTAAGCTAAAGTCTTTGTGAACCAAATAAAGAGCAGTAACAGGCTGCATGGAGGATAAAGCCATAGGCCTGCTGGACCTTAGATCTAAAAGACCCTGGGAATTAGATATCTCCGGAGTAACAAGGGCAAAAAGCATCACACACAGTTTGGGGAACTGGATCCAAGTTCATGAAAGAAAACCTGGGGCTAGGGTAGGACTTTGACTGCTGCCTGGGGCTGTGGTTTTTGAAAGTGGCTGGAGTGAGCAGAAGTGGCTGAACATGCAGCATCTGGGCCAAACCACCTGCTGATTCAGTGACTAAATTTGCAATTTCCCCAGTGTCACCAGGGGACAAAAATCCACCTGTGGGCACAGAGGGGTCATGTAGAGAAAGGGAATGGTAAGTAATTTCCACGATTACAGCCTCAACATGAGTCTTCCAATCACATATAGAAGATGTAACATTAAGAAAGAGAAGCAACAAAATCAGCAAAAAGGTGCTATACTACTGGCAAAATGCAAATAATATGGAATATTAAAATGACTTAAATGTATGTTAACAACCTTCAAACAGGTAAAGATGGGAAAATAACCATAAAAATAAATTATAACATACAAATAGATAGCTATAAATTACGGTCAAATCAGTATGAAAAAAACCTGTTAGCAATCCTTGAAATGAAAAATATAACCACTGAATTGAAGAGTTCAATAGATAGGAATTCTAGACTGGATCTAATCACAGAAACAATGTGATAGTACTTAATATTTGGCAAAAATGAAGCATAGAAAGATAAGAAAAACAAGAAAATTGGAAAAATGATGGTTAGATGAAAGAGCTCTAATGTATTTCTAATAAAAGTTCCAGAAGTAGAGAAAATGGGAAATTGTACAAACACTGACAAACAGATAATGGGTGAGAATTTCCAGGACTGGAAGAAAAAACCCCTAACTTCTTAGGCTGAAATAGTACATAAAGAGTAGGGCAGAGTGAATCAAGTATACACCCACATACATCATAATGAAATTGCAGAACATCGAGCATGAAGAGAGAATCTTGAAAGCTGCCAGAGAGAAAAGACAGGTAGCCTGTAAAGGGTCAACAACTAGACTGACAGCAGATTTCTCATCAGCCAAAATATATTTCCAAAAGTAGTCTGAAGTCAAGGTTTTAGTTTTTTGGGTTTTTGTTTTGTTTTGTTTAGTGACTTAATTTTTTAAGAACAGTTTAACAAAAAAGGGAAGGAAGTACAGAGATTTCCTATTTACTCCTTGCATAGTTTCCATCATTATCAACATCATTCACCAGAATGGTACATTTTCTACCAAGGACAAACCTATATTGACACATCATAATCATCCAATACCTGTTATTTACTTTAGAGTTCCCTCCCAGTGGCTTCTTTCACTTAGGTGTATTTAAGTTTCTCCATGTCTTTTCATGGCTTCATAGTTATTTCTTTTAAGCAGTGGATAATATTCCATTGTCTGGATGTACCACAGTTTATTTATTCATTCACCTACTGAAGGACATCTTGGTTGTTTCCAAATTTTGGTAATTATGAATGAAGCTGCTATAAACATATCATCAGTGTGCAGGTTTTTGTGTAGACATAAGTTTTCAGTTCCTCTGGGCAAGTATCAAGGAATGTAATGGTGATATCATATAGTAAGAGTATGCTAAGTTTTAAAAAAAACTATCCAACTGTCTTTCTAAGTGGCTGTACCATTTTGCATTCCTTTTGCTCCACATCCTCACCAGCATTTGGTATTGTCAGTGTTTAGGATTTAGGCTATTCTAATAGATGCATATTGGTATCTTGTTGCTTGGATTTGCATTTTCATGATTATATATGAAACATCTTCTCATATGCTTATTTGTCGGTTGTGTATCTTCTTTAGTGAGGAATCTGTTAAGGTCTTTGGCCCATTTTTTAAATTGAGTTATTTGCTTATTGAGTTTTAAGAGTTCTTTGTATATTTCAGACAACAGTCCTTTATGAGATGTGTCTTTTGCAAATATTTTCTCCCAGTCTGTGGCCTGTCTGGTCATTCTGCTGGCATTGTCTTTCACATAACAGAAGTTTTTAATTTTAATGAAGTCCAGCTCATCAATCATTTCCTTCTTGGATCATGTCTTTGGTCTTGTATCTAAAAAGTCATCACCATACACAGTTATTTAAATTTTCTCTTATGTTATCTTCTAGAAGTTTTACAAGTTTTTGCATTTACATTAGATCTATGAGCTATTTTTAGTTAATTTTTGTGAAGTGTGTCAGGTCTGTGTCTAGATTCTTTCTTTTTTGTTGTTGTTCATCTGGATGTCCCATTGTCCCAGCGCCATTTGTTGAAGAGCCTGTCCTCCATTGTATTGCCTTTGTTTCTTTGTCAAAGATAAGTTGACTATATATATGAGGACATATTTCTGGGCTCTCTATTTCATTGCATTGATCCATTTGTCTGTTATTTCCTGATTTATTTTAAGTCTTGAAGTCAGGTAGCATCAGTCTTCCAACTTTATTTTTCTCCTTCAATATTGTGTTGGCTATTCCAGGTCTTCTGCCTTTTCTTTTAACCTTTATAATCAGTTTATTGATAGCCATAAAATAACCTGCTGAGAGTTTGTTTGCGATTGCAATGACTCTATAAATTGAATTGGAAAGCACTGACATCTTGACAATATTGAGTTTTCCTGTCTGTGAACATGGAATATCTCTCCATTTATTTAGTTCTCTATCTGAGTTTTTAATCTGAGTTTTTTATCTGAATTTTTAGTTCTTCATCTGTGTTTTTTAGTTTTCCTTATATAGATTGTCTACATATTTTGTTAGATTTATATCTAAGTGTTTAATTTCTTTGGGTGCTAATGTAAATAGTATTGTGGGTTTTTTCCAGCTTTATTGAGATATAATTGATATATAATATTATGTAAGTTTAAGGTCTACAATGTGTTGATTTGATACATTTATATATTGCAAAATGATTACCATCATAGCATTAGCTAACACCTCCATCCTGGCACATAATTACCATTTCTTTTTTTGTGATGAGCACATCTAAGATCTGCTCTTTTAGAAACTTTCAAGTATATGTTACGGTATTATTAGCTATAATCACCATGTTAATTTTATCATTGGAAGTTTATATCCTTTGACCAGCATCTCCCCATTTTTCCCCACCCTTTAGTCCCTGGTAATCATCACTCTACTCTGTTTCTCTGAGTTTGGCTTTTTTAGGTTCCACATACAAATGGTATCATACAGTATTTATCTTTCTCTGTCTGACTTATTTCACTTAGCATAATGCCTTCAAGAGTCACCAAAGTTAGTTGCAAATGGCAGGATTTCCTTTTTTTTCATGGCTGAATAATATCCATATATATTTATATATGAATATATAGTATAATATACAATGTATTATATTACATAGGCTCACATTTGAATATTTGTCTACATCTCTATCTCTATTAATCTGTGTGTGTGTGTGTGTGTGTGTGTGTGTGTGTATACATCTCCTTTATCCATTCATCTGTGGATGGACTTTTAAGTTCCCATATCTTGACTATAGTGAATAATGCTACAATGTGGGTATGAAAATATTTCTTCAAGATCCTGTTTTCGTTCCCTTTAGATTTATACCTAGAAGTGGGAATGATGGGTCATGTTGTAATTCTACTTTTATGTTTTTATTTCAAATTCCATGCATTTATTGTTGCTATACAGGAGACTGAGTAACTTCTGTGTATTAAACTTGTATCCTGCAACCTTGCTATAATCATTTATTAGTTCCAGCAGGGGGTGGGGTTGTTTTGTTTTGCTTTGCTTTGTTTCATTTAGAGATTTATTTATTTGAGAGAGAGAGAGAAAGAGTGTGTGTGAGCTAGGGGAGGGGCAGAGGGATAGAGAGAATCTCAAGCAGATTCCTTGCTGAGCACAAAGCCTGATGTGGGGCTTGATTTCATGACCCTGAGATCATGACCTGAGCCAAAACCAAAAGTCAGATGCTAAACTGACTGAGCCACCGAGGCGCCCATTTTTTTTTTTTTTGTAGATTATTATTATTATTTTTTTATTATGTTAGTCATGATACAATACATCATTAGTTTTTGATGTAGTGTTTCATGATTCATTGATTTCATATAACACCTAGGCTCCATGCAGTATGTGCCCTCCTTAATAACCATCACCGGGCTAACTCATCCTCCGACCCCCCTCCCCTCTAAAACCCTCAGATAGAAGCTAAGAGTCCATAGTCTCTCATGGTTCGCCTCTCCCTCTGATTTCCCCCTCTTCATTTTTCCCTTCCTTCTCCTAATGTCCTCCATGCTATTCCTTATGTTCCACAAAGAAGTGAAACCATATGATAACTGACTTTCTCTGATTGACTTATTTCACTTAGCATAATCTCCTCCAGTCCCATACATGTTGATGTAAAAGTTGGCTATTCATCCTTTCTGATGGCTGAGTAATATTCCATTGTATATATGGACTACATCTTCTTTATCCATTCATCTGTTGAAGGGCATCTCGGCTCTTTCCACAGTTTGGCTATTGCGGACATTGCTGCTATGAACATTGAGGTGCATATGGCCCTTCCTTTCACTACATCTGTGTCTTTGGGGTAAATACCCAGTAGTGCAATTGCTGGGTCAGAGGGTAGCTCTATTTTTAAATTTTTGAGGCACCTCCACACTGTTTTCCAAAGTGGCTGTACCAACTTGCATTCCCACCAACAATGTAAGAGGGTTCCCCCTTCTCCACAACCTCTCCAACATTTGTTGTTTCTTGCCTTGTCCATTTTTGCCATTCTAACTGGTATAAGGTGGTATCTCAATGTGGTTTTGATTTGAATTTCCCGGATGGCTAATGATGATGAACATATTTTCATGTGTCTGTTAGCCATTTGTATGTCTTCTTTTGAGAAGTGTCTGTTCATGTCTTCTGCCCATTTTTTGACTTGATTATTTGGTTTTTGGGTGTTGAGTTTGAGAAGTTCTTTAGAGATATTGGATATCAGCCCTTTATCTGTAGTGTCATTTGCAAATATCTTCTCCCATTCTGTGGGTTGCCTCTTTGTTTTGTTGACTGTTTCCTTTGCTGTGCAGAAGCTTTTTATCTTGATGAGGTCCCAAAAGTTCATTTTTGCTTTTGTTTCACTAGCCTTTGGAGCTGTATCCTGAAAGAAGTTGCTGTAGCCAATGTCGAAGATGTTACTGCCTATGTTCTCCTCTAGGATTTTGATGGATTCCTGTCTCAGATTGAGGTCTTTCATCCATTTTGAGTTTATCTTTGTGTATGGTGTTAGAGAATGGTCAAGTTTCATTCTTCTGCATGTGGCTGTCCAATTTTCCCAGCACCATTTATTGAAGAGACTGTCTTTTTTCCATTGCATGTTTTTTCCTGCTTTGTCAAAGATTATTTGACCATAGAGTTGAGGGTCCATATCTGGGTTCTCTATTCTGTTCCATTGGTCTATATGTCTGTTTTTGTGCCAGTACCATGCTGTCTTGGTGATCACAGCTTTGTAATATAGTTGGAAATGGGGCAACGTGATGCCCCCAGCTTTGTTTTTCTTTTTCAATAATTCCTTGGTGATTTGGGGACTTTTCTGATTCCATATAAATTTTAGGATTGTTTGTTCCAGCACTTTGAAAAATGTCATTGGAATTTTGATTGGGATGGCATTGAAGGTATAGATTGCTCTGGGTAGCATAGACATTTTAACAATGTTTATTCTTCTGATCCATGAGCATGGCATGTTTTTCCATCTTTTTGTGTCTTCTTCAATTTCTTTCATGAGTGTTCTGTAGTTCTTAGAGTATAGATCCTTTACCTCTTTGGTTAGGTTTATTCCGAGGTATCTTATGGTTTTTGGTGCTATTGTAAATGGAATCGTTTCTCTAATTTCTCTTTCTACAGTTGCATTGTTGGTGTATAAGAAAGCCACTGATTTCTGTGCATTGATTTTGTATCCTGCCACATTACTGAATTGCTGTATGAGTTCTAGTAATTTGGGGATAGAGTCTTTTGGATTTTCCATATAATGCACATGTCATCTGCAAAGAGAGAGAGTTTGACTTCTTCTTTGCCAATTTGAATACCTTTTATTTCTTTTTGTTGTCTGATTGCTATTGCTAGGACTTCTAGTACTATGATGAACAATAGTGGCGACAGTGGGCATCCTTGGTGAGTTCCTGATCTTAAGGGAAAGGCTCTCAGCTTTTCCCCGTTGAGGATGATACTCACTGTGGGTTTTTCATAGATGGATTTTATGAACGTGAGGAATGTTCCCTCTATCCCTATACTCTGAAGAGTTTTAATCAGGAAAGGATGCTGTATTTTCTCAAATGCTTTTTCTGCATCAATTGAGAGGACCATATGGTTCTTCTCTCTCCTCTTATTAATGTGTTCTATCACACTGATTGATTTGCGAATGTCGAACCATGCTTGCATCCCTGGGATAAATCCCACTTGGTTGTGGTGGTTGATCCTGTTCATGTATTGTTGGATCCTATTAGCTAGGATTTTGTTGAGGATTTTGGAATCCATATTCATCAGGGATATCGGTCTGAAATTCTCCTTTTTGATGGGGTCTTTGCCTGGTTTGGGGATTAAGGTAATGCTGGCCTCGTAGACTGAGTCTGAAAGCTTTCCTTCTGTTCTATTTTTTGAAACAGCTTCAGTAGAATAGGTATTATTTCTTCTTTGAATGTTTGGTAGAATTCCCTGGGGAATCCATCAGGCCCTGGACTCTTGTTTTTTGCGATTTGATCACTGCTTAAATCTCGTTACTGGTTATTGGCCTATTCAGGTTGTCAATTTCTTCCTGTTTCAGTCTTGGCAGTTTATAGGTTTCCAGGAAGGCATCCATTTCATCCAGATTGCTCAGTTTATTGGCATATAATTGTTGATAATAATTTGTAATAATTGTTTCTATTTCCTTGGAGTTAGTCATGATCTCTCCCCTTTTATTCATAATTTTATTAATTTGGGTCCTTTCTCTTTTCTTTTGGATAAGTCTGGCCAGTGGTTTATTGATCTTATTAATTCAGAGAATCAGCTCCCAGTTTCATTGATCTGATCTACTGTGTTTCTGGTTTCTAATTCATTGATCTCTGCTCTGATCTTAATTATTTCTCTTCTAATGTGTGGCTTAGGCATCGTTTGTTGATTTTTCTCTAGTTCTTTAAGGTATAGAGTTAGTTGGTGAATTCGGGATTTTTCTACTTTTTGAGTGAGGCTTGGATGGCTATGTATTTCCCCCTTATGTCCGCCTTTGCAGTATCCCATAGGTTTTGGACCAATGTGTTTTCATTCTCATTGGTTTCCATGAATTGTTTAAGTTCTTCTTTGATTTCCTGGTTGACCCAAACATTCTTGAGCAGAGTGGGCTTTAGCTTCCAAGTGTTTGAATTTCTTCCAAATTTTTTCTTGTGATTGAGTCCAGTTTTAAAGCATTATGTTCTGAGAATATGCAGGGGATAATATCAGTCTTTTGGTATCGGTTGAGACCTGATTTGTGACCTAGTATGTGGTCTATTCTGGAGAAAGTTCCATGTGCGCTCGAGAAGAAGGAGTATTCTGTTGTTTTAGGGTGGAATGTTCTGTATATATCTATGAAGTCCATCTGGTCCAGTGTGTCATTCAAAGCTCTTGTTTCTTTATTGATTTTCTCCTTAGATGCTCTGTCTATTGCTGAGAGTGGAGTATTAAGGTCTCTTACAATTAACATTTTGTTATCAATATGACTCTTTATTTTGGTTAACAGTTGGCTTATGTAGATGGCTGCTCCCATGTTGGGGGCGTAGATATCTACAATTGTTAGATCTTCTTGTTGGATAGACCCTTTAAGAATGATATAGTGTCCTTCCGTGTCTCTAACAACAGTCTTTAGTTTAAAATCTAATTTGTCTGATATAAGAATTGCTACCCCAGCTTTGTTTTGAGGTTCGTTCGCATGGAAGATGGATCTCCATCCCTTCACTTTCAGTCTGGATGTATCTTTAGGTTCAAAATCAGTCTCTTGTACACAGCATATGGATGGGTCCTGTCTTTATCCAATCTGCAACCCTGTGCTGTTTTATGGGAACATTTAGGCCATTCATGTTGAGAGTGATTATTGAAAGATATGAATTTATTGTCATCATGTTGCCTGTGAAGTCCTTGTTTCTATAGATTGTCTCTGTAAATTTCTGTTGTATATCACTCTTGGGGTCTTTCTCCTTTTATAGAACCCCCCTTAATATTTCTTGCAGGGCCAGCTTAGTGGTCACATATTCTTTCAGTTTCTGCCGGTCTTGGAAGCTCTACATCTTTCCATCCATTCTGAATAACAGCCTTGCTGGATAAACTATTTTTGGCGGCATGTTCTTCTCATTTAGTACCCTGAATATGTCTTGCCAGCCCTTTCTGGCTTGCCAGGTCTCTGTGGATAGTTCTGACGTTATTCTGATGTTCCTCCCTCTGTACATAAAGAATCTCTTCCCCCTGACTGCCCTTAAGATGGTTTCCTTGGTTCTAAGATTTGCGAGTTTTACTATTACATGCCAGGGTGTTGGCTTGTTTTCCTTGATCTTGGGAGGGGTCCTCTCTGCCTCTAGGACACAAATGTTTGTTTCATTCCCCTGATTAGGGAAGTTCTCAGCTCTGATTTGCTCAAATATATCTTCTAGTCCTCTCTCTCTCTCTCTCCATCTCCTCAGGGATTCCAATAATTCTGACATTGGAATATTTCATGGTGTCACTTATTTCTCTGATTCTATTTTCGTGGATTTTGAGTTGTTTTTCCCTGGCCTCCTCTTTTCTCTTTTTATCTATTAAATGGTCTTCCAGGTCACTAATTCGTTCTTCTATCTCCCTTACCCTAGCTGTTAGATTATCTAGATTAGACTGGATCTCACTGATAGCATTTTTAAGTTCTGCCAGTTCAGCTTTCATTTCTGCCCTTAGAGACTCTATGTTGCCATTAATCGATTTCTCCGTTCTAGCTATTGTCTTCACAATTGCTAGCCTGAATTCCATCTCCGACATCTTGGTTATATCTGAATCCATTTGTAAATCTGTGGCATCAGTCATAGTCTCTGTGTCTTTCCTATTTGGGGGGTTCCTCCTTCTAGTCATACTATTGAGGGGTGGTTGAGGGAATGTATAGAGTCCAAATTACTGACCACAACCCAAGCCAGATGCACCTGTTTTCTTGGGACCTTAGAGTTGCTGGCCTCTTGTTCTCCCAGCCTGTCTTCTGCGGGAGGGGCCTGCCACGCTATTACTCAGGCAACCCTGTTTGGGCAGAGTTGCCCTGCCCCCTGTGGCGGGGGATGGGCTCAGCAAAAACTGTTTTTTGGGGGTTTTTGTTCTCTGGTGGCTTTCCCTGGCAGCTTTCCACATCTCTTCCGAGAGTCAGAGCAGAAGAGACTGTTTCCCACCCTCTGCCTCTGAGCAGAGAGATCGCAGTCTGTGCTTCAGTGAGCTCTCCAGGCCACACTATCTCCATTTCTGTCTGTGCCGCTATAAACTGCAGCATCCTGGGTTGTGTGCCCCTCAGCAGGGCTACCAGTCCTCGCCTTTAGGTAGGGGCTCGGGGGCACGTCTCTGCCCTTTGTCCTTCTAAAACCGCCAGCTGCTCCCAGTTTGCACGCATGGCCCTGCCGCTCCGGTTTCTTTCTGGGGAGGGGGCTGCCCTAAAGCCCTTTCCCCACCACTACTGGTCTTCGAGTCTGTGCCCATCCCCAGCGCAGGAGACTATCACTCACCAGCAGTGCAGGATCCCCACGGCCAGGCTCCCTCCCCCTGCCGTTTATCCTCAAATATCTGCCTGCAGAATCACGGCTCCCCGCTTCGTACCTGAAAACCAACCGCCTGTGATATTCTGTTTGTAGAGATCCAGATCTGTCTTCTTACATCTCAGGCTGATTTTGTGGGTGTTCAGAGTGGTCTGGTAGATATCCAGCTCAATTCCGGGGACCGGTTGGAATAGGGTCCCCTACTCCTCTGCCATCTTTCCCCCCCCTCCTTTTTTGTAGATTCTTGTGCATTTTCTATATAGATGATCATGTCGTCTGTGAACAAAAACAGTTTTATGTCTTCCTTCCCAATCTGTATAAGTATTCCCTACATTAGCAAGGACCTCCAGTACAGTGTTTAAAAAGGAGTGGTGAGAGGGGACATCTTTGCCTTGTACCTGATGTTGGTGGGAAAGCATCAGGTTGCCTATCATTAGGTATGTTGGGTATGTTGTTAGTTACAGGGTTTTTTTTTTTTTTTTTTGATAGACTTTATCAAGTTGAGAAAGTATCCGTCTATTCCTACTCAACTGAGAGGTTTTTGTTTTTTTTTTTAAATCATGAATGGATGTTGGATTTTATCAAATGTTTTCTTCTTTTTCTATTAATAAGATCATGTGATTTTTTTCCTTTATAGTCTGTTGATGTGATAGATTCTGTTAATTGATTTTGAATGTTGTGAATCTTGCATACCTGGGATAAATCCCACTTGGTTGTGATATATAATTGTTTCTCTACTTTAAAAAATTCAGTCTGCCATATTTTTTGAGAATTTTTCACATCTATGTTCTTGAGATCTATTGGTCTGTAGTTTTCTTGTAATGTCTGTCTGGTTTTGGTACTAAAATAATGCTAACCTCATAGAATGTTAGGAAGTATCCTTTCTGTTTCTAGCTTTTGAAGGAGATTGTAGAGAATTGATGTAATTTCTTCCTTAAATGTTTGGTAGATCAGTAAACTCATCTGGGCCTAGTACTTTCTGTTTTGAAAGATTATTAATTATTGATTCAGTTTCTTTAATAGATATAGGCCTACTCAGATATTTATTATGTGAATTTTTGTCTTTTAAGAATTGGTCCATTTCATTTAAGTTATCAAATTTGTGGTGACAGAATTCATAATATTCCTTTGTTATCCTTTTTATATCCCGGAGGTCTGTAGTGATGTTCCCTCTTCCATTTCTGATATTAGTAATTTTTGTCCTCTTTTTTTCTTAGCCTGGCTTATCAATTTTATTGATCTTTTCAAAGAACATTTTGGTTTTGTTGATTTCCCTACTGATTTCCTGTTTTTAATTTCATTGATTTCTTCTCTAATTCTTATTCCTTTTCCTCTGTTGACTTTGGATTTGATTTGTTCTTATTTTCTAGTTTTCTTACATGAAAACTTATACTATTTAGATCTTTTTTCTATTCTATTATATGCATTCTATGTTATAAGTTTCTCTCTAAGCACTGCTTTCACTGCATCCTACTAATTTTGATAAGTTCTCTTTTCATTTTCATTTAGTTCAAAGTATTTTTTAATTTCTCTTGAGATTTCTTCTTTAACCTATGTGTTATTTAGGAATGTGTGGTTTAATCACTATGTATTTTGGGATTTTTCAGTTATCTTTCTGTTATTAATTTCCACTTTAATTCCATTGTGTTCTGAGAGCAGACATTATATGACTTCTCTTAAATTTGTTAAGGCATTTTTCATAGCTCAGAATGTGACCTATCTTGGTTAATGTCCATGTGAGTTTGAGAATGTGTATTCTGCTGCTGTTGGATAGTCTATAGATATCAATTATATCCAGTTGATTGATAGTACTGTTGAATTCAACCATGTCCTTACTGGTTTTCTTCCTGCTGGATCTGCCCATTTCTGAAAGAGGGGTGTTGAAATCTCCAACTATGATAACATACTCCTCTATTTCTCCTTGCAGTTCTTTTAGTTTTTGTGTCACACATTTTGATGTTCTGTTGTTAGGTACACACACATTAAGAATTGTTATGTCTTCTTTGAGAACTCCTTTATCAATATGCAATGCCTCTCTTTTATGCCTGATAATCTTCTGTAGTTTGAGAAGTGCTCTAAAATTAATATAGCTATTTCTTTTTCTTTCTTTCTTTCTTTCTTTCTTTCTTTCTTTCTTTCTTTCTTTTTCTTTCTTTCTTTCTTTCTTTCTTTCTTTCTTTCTTTCTTTCTTTCTCTTTCTTTCTTTCTTTCTTTCTTTCTTTCTTTCTTTCTTTCTTTCTTTCTTTCTTTCTTTCTTTCAAGATTTTATTTATTTATTTGACACAGAGAGAGAGCTCAAGCAGGGAGAGTGGCAGGGAGAAGGAGAAGCAGGCCCTCCATGGAGCAGGGAGCCTGATGGGGGACCCCAGGATCATGACCTGAGCAGAAGGCAGATGCTTAACCAACTGAGCCACCCAGGCACCCCTCCTACTTTGTTTTGGGGATTAGTGTTAGTGTGGTATATTTTTCTCCATTAACTTTTACTCTATATGCATCTTTTTTTCTTTTAAGGTTTTATTTATTTATTTTAGAGAGAGATAGTGTAAGCAGGGGGAAGGGCAGAGGGAGAGGAAGAGAGAATCTCAAGCAGACTCTGCACCAATTGCAGAGCCTGATGTGGGGCTTGATCTCATGATCTTGAGATCATGACCTGAGCCGAAATCAAGAGCTGGAGGCTTAACCGACTGAGTCACCCAGGCGCTCCTACTCTATATGCATCTTTATATTTAACGTGGGGTTTCTTATAAATAACAAATAGTTGAGTCATGTTTTCTGATACACTTTAATAATCTCTTTTGATGCATTTAGACCATTGGCATTCAAAGAAATTGTTAACATAGTTGGATTGATATCTACCATATTTGTTAACTCTTTTTTATTTGTTATCCTTGTCCTTTGTTCCTATTTTTGTCTCTCCTTCTTTTTCTGCTTTTTGTGGTTTTAATTAAGCATTTTCTGTGAATCCATTTTTCTCTCCTTTCTTAGCATATTAGTTATACTTCTTTTTTGTAATGTTTTTTTAGTGGTTGCTCTAAAATTTGTAATATACAAATAATCCAAGTCCACTTTCAAATAAAACTATCCCACTTCATGGGTAGAGTCAGTACCTTATAATAACAAAATAACCCCAATTCCTTCTTCCTATCCCTTGTATCTTTGCTATAATTCATTTCACTTATATATAAGAATACATAGTATGTATATATATAGGTATACACACACATACACACAGTTATGAGATCAATTAAGAATAAGAAAAGTGAAGGTTTTATTTTACCTCACTCATTCCTTCTTCAATGCCCCTTTTTTCTTTATGTAGATGTAAATTTCTGACCTGTTACTTTCTTCCTAAAGAACTTCTTTTAATATTCCTTGCAAGGCTTGTCTCCTGGCAACAAATTCCCTCAATTTTTGTTTCAGAAAGTCTTTATTTCTTCTTCACCTTTGAAGGATAATTATATAGAGTACAGAGTTCTAGGCTGATGGCTTTTTTTCCCTCTCAACACTTTAAATATGTCACTCCATTTTCTTCTTGTTTGCATGGTTTCTGAGGAAAAATCAGATATAATTCTCATCTTTGTTCCTTTCTAAGTTGTTTTACTCTCTTCCCCTTTGGCTTCTTTCAAGGTATTTCCTTTATCGCGGCGCTTGGGTGGCTCAGTCATTAAGCATCTGAGTTCAGCTCAGGTCATGGTCCCAGGGTCCTGGGATCCAGCCCCACATTGGGCTCCCTGCTTGGTGGGAGGCCTGCTTCTCCCTCTCCCACTCCCCCTGCTTGTGTTCCCTCTTTCGCTGTCTCTCTGTCAAATAAATAAATAAAATCTTTTTAAAAAACGATATTTCCTTTATCTTTGATTTTATATAAATTGAAAATGATATGCTAAGGTAGTTTTTTTTTTTTTTTCTTGGCATTTATCCTGCTTGGTGTTCTTTGAGCCTCCCCAATATGTGGCTTGGTGTCTGACATTAATATGGGGAAATTTTCACTCATTATTATTTCAAACTTCTGTTCCTTTCGGTCTTTCTTCTCCTTCTGGTATTCCTATTACATGTATGTTACATGTTGCATAGTTGTCCCACAGTCCTTGGATATTCTGTTTTTTCCATCTTTGTTCTTTTTGCTTTTTGGTTTTCAAGTATTCTGTTGGTGATATATCATCTAGTTCAGATTCTTTCCTCACCCATGTCCAGTCTAATAAGCCCACTAAAAGCATTCTTCATTTCTGTTACAGTGTTCTTGATCACTAGCATTTATTTTGGGTTCTTTCTTAGAATTTCCATCTCTCTGCTTACATTGCCCTTCTGCTGTTGCATACTGTCTACTTTATCCATTAGAGCCCTTATCATATTAATCATAGTTGCTTTAAATTCCCTGTCTGATAATTCCAACATCCCTGATATGTTTGGTTCTGATGGTTGTTTTGCCTCTTCAAATTGTGCTTTGCCTTCTGGTATGCTTTGTGATTTTTTTTCTTGATAGCCAGACGTGATGTGCTGGTAAAAGGAACTGCTGTAAATAGGCCTTTAGCAATGTGGTGGTGAGGTGTGGAGGGAGGGGAAGCAGTCAGTAGTTCTATGATTAGGTCCAGTCTTTTAGTTAGCTATGCCTCTGGACTGTGACTTCACAAGGGTTTCTCAGTACCACCATCCCTCACCTTAGGTGGGACATGATGGCTAGAGTGGGTTGAAGTTGCTCCCCCTTGGAAGACTAGAGCTAGCTGGAGTTCGGTATTTTTTCCCCCAAGTTAGTTAGGCTCTGAAAATACCCCAGAAATTTAGGCTCTGGTTAACTAGTTTCGCCTGAGGACAGGACTTGTGAAGAGCAGAGTGCTCTGGCATATTTCAGAATGGTTCCTTTTCCCCTCCCCCTTTCAGAAGCTGAAGGTGACTTTTCTCTGATATTTACAGTGGGAATCTAGTCCAGCTCCTGGAAATAAATCTCAGTATTGAAGGGGCCTCTCTCTGACTGGGTCCCCCTGGAGTTTTTCATTCTCAAACTTGTCCACACTGAGCATCCAGCAATTTATCAGTTACAGTTCAGGTTTTCTTTTCCTAGCACTGATTCTGGTGAAGGTTTCTGCTCCTGAGTCTCTGCTCTGCTAAGCTATTACTCTCAGTTTGTCTATCTGACTCTCCAACCATGGGAACAGCAGTTTGCCTTGTGATTTCTCCCTCTTATGGATCCAGGAATAGTTCATTTTTCAGTCTGTTCAGCTCTTCACTTGTTATTAGGACAAAGTGGCAATTTCCAAGCTCCTTCCATGTGGAACTTCCAAACTGAAAGTCTGAAGTCAAGTTTTCAGTCCCAAGAGAACTGAACAAAAGTAGTGGCATCTAGGCACAAAGACAAATGAGGCTGGCATGAAGGGTAGCAGTTGAAAGGAGGAACAGTATAAAGTGAACAATGATTTTGGGATCATTTCTGAACTGAAGGATGCCGGGAATGGCCAGCAATCCCTGTACCAACAGATGAAAGATGACTCCAAACTTTGCCGTGAAGGAGAGGAGAAGGCAAGGGGGTCAACGCTCAGAGGCGAAGACTCTTTGCTCTTCTTTGCTCCCACTTTTCTTGGTCCTTCAGGATAATCACAAATCCTTATCACTGTTTCTCAAGCAGTGATGTGTGACAAGGGATCTTACTGAAACTAGGAGGATCTGTTAACGTGAAAGATAGGATATGCTAATCTGTGTGTTCTACGAGTTCTGATAATCATAGCCTACAGGACAATGCAGACATCTCTTAGATCACAGGGCAGCTGTTTGAGCTAAGAAAGCAACCGGGAAGGCAACTCCCCAAGGCATTCCTACAGCAGAGTGGTCACGCGGGCCTCGGCATTCCAAAGGCCCACGCCCTTCTCCGAAACCTTCCCTTGCCTCCAGAGGCCTCTGTGTTACATTTAACAAGCCAGGCACTATGGCTGATTTCATGCTTTACACTAATCCCAACAGACGGGAAGGCAGTTAAGGCAGAATTAATTTAGTTCCTGGTGCTGTGAATATTGACGTTCCATCAGTGATTAAAGGGGAATTCTGCAAGCTCACTTCTAGACCAGCATTTTCCAAACCTATTGCATGGAACATTGATGAATGAATAAAAATCTGTCAAATGAACAAAGAATTTCCATTGTCAAATATTAATAGAAATTTCTGGGTAAAACAAAATTAGGTTTCCTCACAAAAACATTTATCAGACCCTTTGATCTCGATACACCTTATAAATCTCCAAGACAGGTGTTTAGAATGTAGGGTGTTTAGATTTTCAAACTTTGAATTTAGGTGGCTATTTCCTTAGAAGGGCTAATGAGATAATCCATAGGACATGCTTTGGAAGAAAAGCTTTATATTTATCTAGTCTTAACATTTTCACTACATTCTCTGACAAGTCTCTGGAGACACAAAGTAAAGTAAGCAAAAAATTATTCTCCAGTCACTATAAAACTCCCCACAAAGTGCCTCCCCTGATGATTAAAGACCACAGTAGTGAAGGTAGAGTCTTCCATATGCCAGGTTGCCCTGTAGTTCAGTCATGCTTTTGTCCACTTGGCCTGCCAGCCCTGTTTGCCTTCCTTGATTCAGGGTAGAGTGGTTTTTGTAGCTATAAAGGTCATTCCTTAAATACCTGGTCGTTCTTTACCTGTATTACTGCTTAAGGAGCCTGCAAAAAGTGTCACTTAAAGCAATCTCACATGCATGTAGGTACACATAACTGGTTTGTTTAATAACACTTTGTATAATTAATGTACAGAGTCTACAAATGATGGATAATTCATCTGGTTCTCTAGTTCAGAACTTAAAAGTTGCTTTCCTTGAACAAACAACTAAATGTCTCTTGGAAAGAGTATTCCTGAAAGGAACAGAACTTCTGGTTTGTTGTCATCCTAACAGAAAATGGTATTTTATACAATGATAACATATTTGATACCCAGAGAAAAATATACTTGGTTAGGGTACATTATAGAAGATGAACCACTCATATGATCTTCCCATTCTGGCCCTTGGAATGACAACTGCAAAAGTCAGTGGATATACCAGTCCGGATATCCTCATATAACAAGTCCTGGAGAGGTCGTTTAATGTAAGACTTCATATAGAAAGAAAAAAAGGATTATACAAGAATTATTAAAACCACAATTAAGAATAAAAACCAAGTCCATCCTTCCATGTAAATGACAAATAACATCTAGCACTTACATAATGCTCACCATGGCCTTGATATATAAGCACTTTGAACACCTGAACCCATTTAACCCTTACAAAACCCCTCTGAGACAGAGAATGTATCCTTACTGTCTGGAAAAGACATTATAAATGACTTATAACTCTTACATTACAGTATATGATGCTTTCAATGTGCTGTGTAAAGCTGCAATGGATGTGGTATACTTATTCATTCTCATCAGTCCTGCACATGCATCTGTGATGTGCTGCCTCAGATGATCTGGTTTTTCACTGAATAAACCTGAACTTTTAACAAACTCCAGAAGTTCATTGAAGGGGGTCAAAATTTAAAAATAATGTACAATCACATAATAGCATCTATGCTTCTGGATTTTATGGTACTGTGTATTATTATCTCCATTTTTAAAATGAGGACATGGAGGCTCAGAGAAGTTAAGAAATTTGCCCAAGGTCAGAGAGCTGTAAGTGGTGGGGAATTGATTTCAATTAAGGCTGTTTGACTCTAGAGTCCCTGCTCTTATTGGAACCATAAATAAATAAAACAACTATAAATAATGTACAGTAGGGTTTTCCTATGAATTTGTATCCTCTATGCTAGTCCAGTGCAAATTTCTGTCTCTTATTTTCCAAATTACTTATCTACCTATTTATTTGTGTCCCACTCTATTCTATAGCAGAGGAGTTACTTCTCTATATCAGGTCTTTTATTTTTTTATGAATGCAGAAGTTTTCAGACTTTCTCATAGTACAAAATGACTGCTCATTTTGTACAAAATGTTCATAGTACAAAATGACTGCTGCAAGTCACTCATGAGCAACAGGACTGCCCTTTCCTGCTACTTTGCAAGCTGCTACAGTAATATTCTATGTATTTTGTTTGGAAAGAATAACTTCCAGTGGGGTCCAAGGTGAACAAGAACTGAGTGCATGCGTGGATACCATTATACTTCCTGTCAGACTCTATTAAATGGCCACCAAGGTTCTGATATCTTAGGTTGACCATTATTTTCATGACTACTGTCATATAGGTCACTCTACATGTCATTATATTCATGTATATGTACACATACATCTATAGTAAAGTGGAAAGAATTGCAAAGAGAACAGCTTTCTGGTTGCTTTTCACATGTTAACATGACTTCCCAATTCTATTTTTTTCTTAAACACAAATTCCTGAATGGTCTTCCTCTGAAGAATGATGCCTCAGACCAAAAATAAATTTTGATGGCCCAGAGCTGTCAGGGTGAAAAGTCAATTTATTGGAATAGGATTTCTTATAGGTCCATGTACAATTATGAGACAATTACAATCAGCTGTTAAATTATCAGTGGTGGACAGTTTCCACAGAAAGATATCATAAAGTATTTAAAATCTAAAAGGAATATGAGTTGATATGAGGGAGGAACAAAGGAAGGAAAGAAGAAAGGGAGGGAGGGAGGAAAAAAAGGGGAGGGAAGCAAAGGGAGTACCTGGCTTAAATAGGGCACATACGTTAGAAAAACAGAAATTGGGGGTATTGTTTTCAATGCAGATATTTTTTATTTGGTTTGTGAAATTTAATATCTATGGCCAGAGAAAACTCACTACTTTGAATAAGAAAGAATGACAGGGCTAGATCATCTCTGTCAGTGACTTGACAGACACATTCCTAATTATCAGGAATGAGTTACAAAAATAGCTAGATCTGGAACCGAAGGAGAGGGAGTGGGTATCCTCTAAGGAAGGTTACTATTCATGCTCAGATAAGCTGTTTCAATAGCCTATTCTTGGATAACAAAGAATCTTAAAAGGATTGGACCTATAATATTTAATGCTATTTTAACATACATATTTGAACATTTGATTTTAGTGACTGAAAATCTGGATGCTAATAAATTTCTCAATTTCTAGAGTAAATAAGTTCTATTATAGAGGGGACAGGCACACAGGGATAAGTTGTTTCTGAATTTTATTTTATTTTATTTTATTTATTTTTATTTTTATTTTTTTTAAAGATTTTATTTATTTATGTATTAGAGAGCGAGCGAGAGAGAAACAGCATGAGAAGGGAGAAGGTCAGAGGGAGAAGCAGGCTCGCCGCTGAGCTGGGAGCCCGATGTGGGACTCGATCCCAGGACCCTGGGATCATGACCTGAGCCGAAGGCAGTCGCTTAACCAACTGAGCCACCCAGGCGCCCTGTTTCTGAATTTTAAAAACCCTGAGTCTAAAGCATCAGTCAAATGTCTAAAAAATATTTTATATGGAAAGTTATACTCTGCAGTTATAAAATAATGAACTGTGTCTCAGCCATTAAAGTAGTAGCTTAAACCATTTGCTTTTTTTTTCATTAAGGTGAAAGACTCATAAGAAGATTCCATAGAAAAATAGAAGCATGGAATATTAGAACTATAAGGAGCGTAATATTTTAAGACATGAGCATATTGCCTCTCAGCTTCCTCTGTGCTATGCAGTATGGCTAAGAAGAAGGTGGAAAATAATTTAAAGCAGTATTACAGCAATAGTACAGTAACTGCTCCTCTGGTTTTTATCACTGTTGTTATTGTAATTTACATCTGTGCCCCATATGTTTTATGATGTTCCATATAACTTGCATTTTTTGATGTATAGACATTCAGAATTGGGACTGTGATTTAGTTGGTCAGGTTTGTCATTAAAATACTTGGGAGGATGCACCCCTACGTTTATTGCAGCATTATTTACGATAGCCAAGATATGGAAGCAGCTTGTGTCCATCCGTGGATGGATGGATAAAGATTATGTGGGGTGTGTTGTGTGTGTGTGTGTGTGTGTGTGTGATATTAGTTCTAAAAATAATGAGATCTTTCCATTTATGACAAGTAGGATGGACCTAGAGCATATTCTTAGAGAAAGACAAATACTATACAATTTCACTTATGTGGAATCTAAAAAACAAACCAGAGAGAAACAGACTCATAGAGAACAAACTAGTGGTTGCCAAAGGGAAGGGGAGTTGGAGGGATGGATGAAATATGTGGAGGGGAGTAAAAGGTACAAACTCCCTACAAGGGATAAAAAGTACGGCATAGGGAATATAGTCAATAATATTGTAATAATTTTATGTGGTGACAGATGGTAACACTCATCGTGGTAAGCATTTCATAATGCATATAATTGTTGAATCACTATGTTGTACCCCTGAAACTAATATAATATTCTATGTCAACTATACTTCAGTTAAAAATTTTAAAAATACTTGTGAGGGTCTTTTCCTTTGGCTTACATAAGATGATTTGGTTTTACTTACGTGGTATTAAAGAAATCATTTCAGATCTTCTTACTGACTGATCTGCTTTCCTAATTTATTTTGAAAATAAGAACAGAGCACTAACTGACCATTCAAAATCCTTAGCTGGATACTGATGACACCCAATTAATAGGAGGTCATACATACTTTATAAGATTACTAGAAAAATTAGATTAATAGCAGAAAAATTTTCTTTGAATCTCCCAATCCTTGTATCCCACAGAAAGTAATGGTTTGTGTTAAAGTGCCCTCTCTTTTCCTTAATCCAATGACACATGGGACAATTATATTAAGAGATACAAAACTATTCTTGTTCCCTCTCTGCCATATCACATTTTCTGTTTTAGGAATGGACATCACAGAGATGTGTCTGCTTTATTCATGCAATGTCTCAAATAGCACCATATGCTTGCAAGTCTTAATACATGCTATTTGATGATTGATTTATACACTCCATTTACAAAGTGCTAATGTAAAAACTGGCCAAATTCAGTCTCATGTCTCATATTAAAATAGTTTTTACATTTATCCAGTAATGTCTTTTGTAAACAATACTAAATATTACTTTAAATTCATCAGCAGCTCTTTATGATTAGCTGATATTCTATGACAACAGAATGTACATGAAGTATACAAATAAATATGTTCTGTGTTAGATGAACAATGCACAGATGGTTTTAAATTTTATAAAATATACAGGCGATGAATCCATTGTACAAGACTATTTATTGCAACTAGTCTGGAGAGTTATTCTGAGAGATAGAACGTTACAAGCAAAATTTAATAGAGCTTTAGAAAGAAAAGGGCGAAGTAGACACACTTTGCTTCATCGGTATAGTAGAACTCTTACTTCTGTCTAGCACGTATGTCCAACAGTCATTGCATGCATTAGAAATGGCCATAATTTTTTGCTAATTGTTTGCTATACAAATAATTATTTGAGAGTGAAACACTTATAAAGCAAATTTCAGGTGACTTTCCAGGTTTAGAAATATGAGAGACTGAAAATAACATGAGCTTTTGAATCCATCACACTAATAAACCTGCCTCTGTCTCTGATATTCAGATCTGTCATCTGTAAAATGGAAGAAATATTACCTACCTCAAAGGGTTAAGAGAGTGAAATGAGATAAATTATTACACATGAATGATGAGATTTCAATGGGTTAAATGAGATAAATGAGGTACTCAGTAATGATCGTGATTGCCATTTTTATTATGTCAGTTTCTCTCTTTCTAAATATGTGGAACCAACATGGCAAAGTCATGGGGAATATAAAATGCAAAAAGTTAAATGCCAGGTAAGAAACTTGGAATTTTATTCAATAGGCAGTAAGAGATCATTAAAAATGTTTCAGAAAGAGAAAATAACCTGATTTGGACTCTGCCTTTTCATAACAATTCTCAAATTTTGGGGTATATTTAGAAGCATGGGGTGATTGTTAAAAATGCAGATTTGGGGATGTCACTCTAAAAAGTTATGACTAATCAGGTCTGAAACAGGATCTGATTCTGCCATAGAAAACCCTGGGGTCACATTTCATAAAATGCAACTTCAGAGAAATTAATCCAAATGCAAAATTAAGGGTGTTTGGAAGGGGAGAACTAGACACGAGGCCACTTAGAAACTGGCTACTCAAGGCACCGTTGGCCGAGCAGCTGCATTGAGAAGACAGGGGCACTTGCTAGAAATGCAGAACCTGGGACCAATTGCAAAACCCAATCAGAATCTGCATTTTTTTCAGCTTTATTGAGGTATAACTGATAAATAAAAATTGTTTATACTTTGATACACATTGTGAAATAATCATCACAATCTAGTAATTAACACACGCACATAGCTACCATTTTCTCTTTTCTCCTTCTGCTCCTCTTGCCTTCATCCTCCTCTAGTAAGAACACTTAAGATATATCCTTTTAGCAAGTTTCAAGTCTACAGTACAGTACTGTTAATAATAGTCACATTGCATTTTAATAAGATTCACACATAAATCCGCTACATGTTAAAATATGAGATGATGGGCCTTTAATAATTGATAGTGCAGATGGAAGCCACTAGAAACCTGGAATTGGGCAGTGACAGAGGAAGAAGAAAGGAAGAATTAAAAAAGAGGGGATGTACCAATTGACATTATAAATTTTCAGCCTAAAAATTCAGGCCAGTGAGGTCCTCCCTCTTTGGGTCAGGCTCAGTCCCTAAGAGAGGTCATTTTTCACAACACAGTCTGGGATTCACCTCATGCTTTGTGGACAGAACTCAGTGGGGATTTGGAAGAGGAGTGAATGCTCCCCTTGGATCCTCCTCTGCTCTCCTGCACAGAGCAGAAGTGGAGTTGAATTGTCTCCCTAGCAGCCTTAGGAACGAATTTCAGATTTAAAAAGAAATGTAATGGAGTAGAGCCATTCTTTTGAATGATTATTTTTAACTATATGATTTATGTTGAAGAATTCCTTCGTTTTTTTCTCCTAGGAGCACATTTGTCCTTCTATTGTGGTTGTTTTGCTTCTGGTGTTCAGCAGCTTTTTCTTCAAGGAAACTCTGCAAACCAGGCTGAGACACTTTGAAATAACCATCTGGCTTCACTTCCCACCCTGGTGTGGCGTAAACATGGAGATGACCGAGAAGAGGCAATTATCAGGTTCAATTTAGGGAAGCAGGACTAGACATCTGAGCGTAAATGAGTATTTGGCAAAATTTGGGCATGAAGTATCGGGCCCTTTGAAAAATGCCTTCTTAATACAACAGCTTCACAGAGCCTGAGGAAGGCATTCACATCTCTTCCTTTGACTCCTTAAGCAATTCTCATTTTCCAAACTGATGTGCTGAAGGTACTAGGATATTGTTTCTATGACGATGAGATATATTACTGCCCACGGAGTTGAGCCTGGAACTTTGTAGCTGCACAGCTGCCTCACTAATTACTCTCCCAATGTGATGGAGGGAAAAGTACACTGTAATTCGGATGTAGGGTAGCTTCACGAACATAGCATTAGTGCAGACCTTCAGGGGTGCCTGTATTAGCCAGAGAGTGAGGCTGAATTAAATACACAGTAACTATTGAGCTAGCAGAGGTGTTCTATTAGCTGAATGGCAGAGCATGCAATTTAGAAGCTGTAGGCTCTGAGTTTTCTCACAGCAGCAATGTCTAAACATAATTAATCAGTTGCTTCTCCCAGTAAGTGACACTAATTAGTTGCATTCTAATTGCTGTGTGTGGCATAATGTTACTCCATTCTAAGTGCTCCATGGAGCAGCAACATGAGCTCTTTAATACATTATCATGGATTTCCATGTAATTACAGTCCTTTCCAATGGAGCGAAAGAAAAATATTGTAGGCGATTTCATCAGGAATCAATAAATAACTTATATCACCTCTATTAAGAAAGAGAGTGACTGAAGCCCTTCCTTGTTATCAGCATGTATGTGATTAGAATTGTATATACTTCTAAGTGCCAGACCTTGGAGCTGAAAATATGCCCTTTGCTAGCTACATACTGGCTAGACAATTTTCTCTCCCAAAGGAAATTATTCTAATTTGTCTTGAATTTTATTAATTTCCTGGAATCAGACACATGGAATTGATTTGATTTGATAAATGGAGAGAAGGAAATACGAACTTTTAATCTAACTTCAATGTTCGGTCCTTAGTCCGTATCTGGTTGTATCCTTTATTCTTTATGACATATTTTCCTTCTTTGTGGAAGATTAACTCATTTTATATATTTTACCTTGTGCTTAATGCTTTCGTATTTGAATTGGCTAAGCAATTCTTGAGCTTCTTTCTAGAAGCTTCTTCCAAGCATTCATGATTCTAGAAATATGTTCTTTAAAAATGATTTTAGCTATAGCTGAAAAGCGGAAACGTTTTTGGGTTCTCTGAATTTAAATCTTTTAAGGTAAAGAATATCGTGTGCTCTAAAGAAAGAAATGTAATGAAGCAGAAGGAAAATAGCAAAGGAAATAGGGTTTTATAAATGCACTAAAGTATTAGAAATGAGAATAGGACTTCGAAATTGTTTAGCTTAGGTTACCTACTAATTCTTCTCTTTTAAAAGCCTTATTCATGTAGATTTTAATTATTCTGGTCTTGTGTGGATTTGATTTTCTCATTCTTTTGAATAATTATTTTTTCATTATATGATTTATGTTGAAGAATTCCTTAATTGTTTCTCCTGGGAGCATATTTGTCCTTCTGTTATGGTAGTTTTGATTCTGGTGTTGAGCAGATTTTTCTTTAAGGAAACCCTGTCTCTTCCTGTATCTGCCAAGTCATTCTGTAGGTTTGAGAACTTTTCTTCAATTCTGAGATTTATGCTATGTACAAACTAGAATTCCTCCAAAATACATATAACTAGTGAAGAACTTAGTGCATGGCTTACTGTCAGGATATTTCCCTATTAGGACTTCCTAAGGTTTGTAAGTTTGTTATTGAATGTATCTATTGATCTCTCTTCATTAGAAATATAAGTGACTGGGGGGCCTGGGTGACTCAGTCAGTCAAGCATCTGCCTTTGGCTCAGGTCCTGATCCCTGGCTAATGGGATTGAGCCCCATATCTACTGTTCCCTATGCTTCTGCGTTCTCTCGCTCGCTCTCCCGCTCTCTGTCAAATACATAAATAAAATCTTAAAAAAAAAGGAAATATAAATGACTGAAGAAACCTGCAAATTAAATTTTCTTTTCTAAATTTTTTTTAGCTTTCAAAAAAAGAAAAAATGGCTGAAATTGTAGGTAGAAAAGATCATTTCCAGCTTTTCATATTCCTATTATTAATGAATATACTTAAACAAAAATTAATTTTAATTAATGCCTTTTCTAATATGTAATGCTGTTTCCAAATATGCCCATACTTTTTTGACCTCAGGAATCTGTTTCCAGCTGTTTATATTTCTGTTACTCATTGAATATACGTATACCACAGTTAATGCTGTGTCTTTCCCTGCTCACTGTCAGTATTGTGTGTGTTCCTGCTAACTGCGTTCCCAGGATGCCCTCCACCATCCTCTAACCTGCCCCCATCCCAATCACCTCTCCCATGCACCATTACAGTTCAAACAGCGTGGTATATTTTAAAACAATGTTGGTAATATAAGCAATGCATAAGAGGAGGAGAGATCTGGCCTGTATCAGTGCATGTCCCTTAACTTCAGTTTCTTCATGGAAACACAGAAATAAAAACTGGGTAAAGTTGAAAATTTTCTAAGACAATATATTACCAAAACTGACTCTAGGAAAGGAGGAAAATTGAAAAACTCATTTTAACAAGGGGAAAAAGAGAGAGAGGGTAAGTTTTCATGGGGCAATCCACCTAAAGCACCAGGTTCAGATGACTTTTTAGGTTTTATACGGTAATTCAACTAAACCTTTAAAAGGCAGATAATTCAATGCTATTTTAACTGTTTCAGAACATAGAAAAAGAAGGGAAATGACCGACTGTATAAAACAAATTTAAAAGTCAATTTCATTTTTGAATATAGATACAAATATCCAAAATAAGCACAGACTTTTTAAGCACATTAAAAGAATAACACACTAGGACCAGGAGGAATTATTATTAAGGATGGCTAAGTGATGAGAAATCTATTAATATAATCCATCAAATTAATATATCTAAGAAAAAATAACTTATTATAATAATTATAATAAAAAGCTCAGCATCTTACCTTAGAATTTTTTTAATTTTAATTTTATTTTATTATGTTAGTCACCATACAATACATCATTAGTTTTTGATGTAGTGATCCATGATTCATTGTTTTCGTATAACACCCAGTGCTCCATGCAGTATGTGCCCTCCTTAATAACCATCACCGGGCTAACCCATCCCCC
>NW_022589726.1:26638242-26733115 GCF_004348235.1 Phoca vitulina
CCCCCCCCCAAAATCCTCAGTTTGTTTCTCAGAGTCCATAGTCTCTCATGGTTTGTCTTCCCCTCTGACTTCCCCCCCTTCATTTTTCCCTTCCTTCTCCTAATGTCCTCCATGCTATTCCTTATGTTCCACAAAGAAGTGAAACCATATGATAACTGACTTTCTCTGATTGACTTATTTCACTTAGCATAATCTCCTCCAGTCCCATCCATGTTGATGTAAAAGTTGGCTATTCATCCTTTCTGATGGCTGAGTAATATTCCATTGTATATATGGGCCACATCTTCTTTATCCATTCATCTGTTGAAGGGCATCTCGGCTCTTTCCACAGTTTGGCTATTGCGGACATTGCTGCTATGAACATTGAGGTGCATATGGCCCTTCCTTTCACTACATCTGTGTCTTTGGGGTAAATACCCAGTAGTGCAATTGCTGGGTCAGAGGGTAGCTCTATTTTTAAATTTTTGAGGCACCTCCACACTGTTTTCCAAAGTGGCTGTACCAACTTGCATTCCCACCAACAATGTAAGAGGGTTCCCCTTTCTCCACAACCTCTCCAACATTTGTTGTTTCTTGCCTTGTCCATTTTTGCCGTTCTAACTGGTGTAAGGTGGTATGGTATCTCAATGTGGTTTTGATTTGAATTTCCCTGATGGCTAATGATGATGAACATTTTTTCATGTGTCTGTTAGCCATTTGTATGTCGTCTTTGGAGAAGTGTCTGTTCATGTCTTCTGCCCATTTTTTGACTTGATTATTTGGTTTTTGGGTGTTGAGTTTGAGAAGTTCTTTAGAGATATTGGATACCAGCCCTTTATCTGTAGTGTCATTTGCAAATATCTTCTCCCATTCTGTGGGTTGCCTCTTTGTTTTGTTGACTGTTTCCTTTGCTGTGCAGAAACTTTTTATCTTGATGAAATCCCAAAAGTTCATTTTTGTTTTTGTTTCACTAGCCTTTGGAGATGTATCTTGGAAGAAGTTGCTGTGGCCGATGTCAAGGAGGTTACTGCCTATGTTCTCCTCTAGGATTTTGATGGATTCCTGTCTCAGATTGAGGTCTTTCATCCATTTTGAGTTTATCTTTGTGTATGGTGTTAGAGAATGGTCGAGTTTCATTCTTCTGCATGTGGCTGTCCAATTTTCCCAGCACCATTTATTGAAGAGACTGTCTTTTTTCCATTGCATGTTTTTTCCTGCTTTGTCAAAGATTATTTGACCATAGAGTTGAGGGTCCGTATCTGGGTTCTCTATTCTGTTCCATTGGTCTATATGTCTGTTTTTGTGCCAGTACCATGCTGTCTTGGTGATCACAGCTTTGTAATATAGTTGGAAATGGGGCAACGTGATGCCCCCAGCTTTGTTTTTCTTTTTCAACATTTCCTTGGCGATTCGGGGACTTTTCTGATTCCATACAAATTTTAGGATTGTTTGTTCCAGCACTTTGAAAAATGTCATTAGAGTTTTGATCAGGATGGCATTGAAGGTATAGATTGCTCTGGGTAGCATAGACATTTTAACAATGTTTATTCTTCTGATCCATGAGCATGGCATGTTTTTCCATCTTTTTGTGTCTTCTTCAATTTCTTTCATGAGTGTTCTGTAGTTCCTAGAGTATAGATCCTTTACCTCTTTGGTTAGGTTTATTCCGAGGTATCTTAAGGGTTTTGGTGCTATTGTAAATGGAATCGTTTCTCTAATTTCTCTTTCTACAGTTGCATTGTTAGTGTATAAGAAAGGAACTGATTTCTGTGCATTGATTTTGTATCCTGCCACATTACTGAATTGCTGTATGAGTTCTAGTAATTTGGGGATAGAGTCTTTTGGATTTTCCATATAATGCACATGTCATCTGCAAAGAGAGAGAGTTTGACTTCTTCTTTGCCAATTTGAATACCTTTTATTTCTTTTTGTTGTCTGATTGCTATTGCTAGGACTTCTAGTACTATGATGAACAATAGTGGCGACAGTGGGCATCCTTGGTGAGTTCCTGATCTTAAGGGAAAGGCTCTCAGCTTTTCCCCGTTGAGGATGATACTCACTGTGGGTTTTTCATAGATGGATTTTATGAACGTGAGGAATGTTCCCTCTATCCCTATACTCTGAAGAGTTTTAATCAGGAAAGGATGCTGTATTTTCTCAAATGCTTTTTCTGCATCAATTGAGAGGACCATATGGTTCTTCTCTCTCCTCTTATTAATGTGTTCTATCACACTGATTGATTTGCGAATGTCGAACCATGCTTGCATCCCTGGGATAAATCCCACTTGGTTGTGGTGGTTGATCCTGTTCATGTATTGTTGGATCCTATTAGCTAGGATTTTGTTGAGGATTTTGGAATCCATATTCATCAGGGATATTGGTCTGAAATTCTCCTTTTTGATGGGGTCTTTGCTGGTTTGCCTCATAGAATGAGCTTGGAAGCTTTCCTTCTGTTTCTATTTTTTTAACAGCTTCAGTGGAATAGGTATTATTTCTTCTTTGAATGTTTGGTAGAATATCCCAGGGAATCCATCAGGCCCTGGACTCTTGTTTTTTGCAATTTGATCACTGCTTAAATCTCGTTACTGGTTATTGGTCTATTCAGGTTGTCAATTTCTTCCTGTTTCAGTCTTGGCAGTTTATAGGTCTCCAGGAAGGCATCCATTTCATCCAGATTGCTCAGTTTATTGGTATGTTGTTGATAATAATTTGTAATAATTTTTCTATTTCCTTGGTGTTAGTCATGATCTCTTCCTTTTCATTCATAATTTTATTAATTTGGGTCCTTTCTCTTTTTCCTTTGGATAAGTCTGGCCAGTGGTTTATCGATCTTATTAATTCTTTCAAAGAACCAGCTTCTAGTTTCATTGATTTGATCTACTGTGTTTCTGGTTTCTAATTCATTGATCTCTGCTCTAATCTTAATTATTTCTCTTCTAATGCGTGGCTTAGGCATCATTTGTTGCTTTTTCTCTAGTTCTTTAAGGTATAGAGTTAGTTGGTGAATTCGGGATTTTTCTGTTTTTTTGAGTGAGACTTGGATGGCTATGTATTTCCCCCTTAGGACTGCCTTTGTGGTATCCCGTAGGTTTTGGACCGATGTGTTTTCATTCTCATTGGTTTCCATGAATTGTTTAAGTTCTTCTTTGATTTCCTGGTTGACCCAAACATTCTTGAGCAGAGTGGTCTTTAGCTTTCAAGTGTTTGAATTTCTTCCAAATTTTTTCTTGTGATTGAATTCCAGTTTTAGAGCATTGTGGTCTGAGAATATGCAGGGAATAGTATCAGTCTTTTGGTATTGGTTGAGACCTGATTTGTGACCTAGTATGTGGTCTATTCTGGAGAAAGTTCCATGTGCGCTTGAGAGGAATGAGTATTCTGTTGTTTTAGGGTGGAATGTTCTGTATATCTCTAGGAGGTCCATCTGGTCCAGTGTGTCAGTCAAAGCTCTTGTTTCTTTATTGATTTTCTGCTTAGATGATCTGTCTATTGCTGAGAGTGGAGTATTGAGGTCTCCTACAATTAACATTTTGTTATCAATTAACAGTCGGCTTATGTAGATGGCTGATCCCATGTTAGGGGCATAGATATTTACAATTGTTAGATCTTCTTGTTGGATAGACCCTTTATGAATGATATAGTGTCCTTCCGTGTCTCTAACAACAGTCTTTAGTTTAAAATCTAATTTGTCTGATATAAGAATTGCTACCCCAGCTTTCTTTTGAGGTCCGTTGGCATGGAAGATGGATCTCCATGCCTTCACTTTCAGTCTGGATGTATCTTTAGGTTCAAAATGAGTCTCTTGTAGATAGCATATGGATGGGTCTTGTCTTTTTATCCAATCTGCAACCCTCTGCCATTTTATGGGAACATTTAGGCCATTCATGTTGAGAGTGATTTTGAAAGATATGAATTTATTGTCATCATGTTGCCTGTGAAGTCCTTGTTTCTATAGATTGTCTCTGTAAATTTTTGTTCTATATCACTCTTGGGGTCTTTCTCCTTTTATAGAACCCCCCTTAATATTTCTTGCAGGGTCGGCTTAGTGGTCACATATTCATTCAGTTTCTGCCAGTCTTGGAAGCTCTGCATCTCTCCATCCATTCTGAATGATAGCTTTGCTCGATAAAGCATTCTTGGTGGCATGTTCTTCTCGTTTAGTACCCTATGTCTTGCCAGGCCTTTCTGGCTGCCAGGTCTCTGTGGATAGGTCTGACCTTATTCTGATGTTCCTCCCTCTGTACATAAGGAATCTCTTCCCCCTAACTGCCCTTAAAATGGTTTCCTTGGTTCTAAGATTTGCGAGTTTTACTATTACATGCCAGGGTGTTCACCTGTTTTCCTTGATCTTGGGAAGGGTCCTCTCCACCTCTAGGACACAAATGTCTGTTTCACTCCCCAGATTAGGGAAGTTCTCAGCTACAATTTGCTCAAATATATCTTCTAGTCTTCTCTCTCTCTCTCTTTCCCCACCCCCTCAGGGATTCCAATAATTCTGATATTGGAACATTTCATGGTGTCACTTATTTCTCTGATTCTATGTTCATGGATTTTGAGTTGTTTCTCCCTGCCTCCTCTTTTCCCTTCTTTTCTATCCATTGGTATTCTAGATCACTAATTTGTTCTTCTGCCTCGCTTACTCTAGCTGTTAGATTATCTAGATTAGATTGGATCTCATTGATAGCATTTTTAAGTTCTGCCAGTTCGCTTTCATTTCTGCCGTTAGAGACTCTGTGTTGCCATTAATCGATTTCTCCATTCTGGCTATTGTCTTCACAATTGCTAGGCTGAATTCCATCTCCGACATCTTGGTTATATCTGTATCCATTTGTAAATCTGTGGCAGAAGTCAGTCTCTGAGTCTTTCCTATTTTGGGGGTTCCTTCTCCTAGTCATACTATTGAGGGGTGGTTGAGGGAATATACAGAGTCCAAATTATTGACCACAACCCAAGCCAGATGCACCTGTTTTATAGGGACCTTAGGGCTGTTGGCCACGTGTTCTCCCAGCCTGTCTTCTGGGGGAGACAGGCACCCCTGTTTGGGCAGAGTTGCCCTGCTCCCTGTGGCAGAGGGATGGGATCAGTGAAAACCAGTTTTTGGGGGCTTTTGTTCTCTGGCGGCTTTCCCTGGTGGCTTTCCGGGTCTCTTCCGAGAGAGCAGAAGGGATCGTTTCCAACCCTCTGCCTCAGAGCAGAGAGATCACAGTCTGTTTTTCAGTGAGGTCTCCAGGCCACACTATCTCCATTTCTGTCTGTGCTGCTATAGACTGCAGCATCCTGGGTTGTGTGCCCCTCACCAGGGCTTCCAGTCCTGGCCTCCAGGTCGGGGCACGGGGCACATCTCTGCCCTCTGTACTTCTAATGCTGCCAGTCACCCCTAGTTTGCATGCATGGCCCCGCCATTCCAGATTTCATTCAGGGTGGCTGCCCTAAAGCCCTTTCCCCACTGCTACCAGTCTGTAAGTCTGTGCCCTATCCCCAGCGCAGGAGGCTATCGCTCACCGGTGGTGCAGGATCCCCATGGGGCCCTCCGCCTTCCATTTATCTTCTGATATCTGCCTGCGGAGTCCTCGCTTCATATCTTGAAACCAATCGCTTCATACCTCGCTTCATACCTCGAAACCAACCACCTGCTATATTCTGTTTGTAGAGATCCAGATATATCTTCTTACATCTCAGGCTGATTTTGTTGGTGTTCAGAGTGGTCTGGTAGATATCTAGCTCGATTCCAGGGACGGGTTGGAATAGGGTCCCCTACTCCTCTGCTATCCTTAATCTCTGATTAAAATTTTTTTTAAAACCCTCAATAAAATAAGACTAAACTAAAAATAGTAAACATGACAAAATATATCTTAATGAACTTTTCACTAAAGTCAGGAACAAGATTAGGATGTCCACTGTCACCTCTATTATTTAACATTTTACTGGAGATAATAGCCAAGATAAAGACAAGAGAAAAAATTAGAAGTAAACAAATTTTCATGGAAGAGATAAAACTCTCACTATTTGCAGATGTGATATATACAGAAGCCAAAGATGATCAAATTTAAAACTATTAAAAACAAATGGAAGAATTTAGAAAGCTAGTGAAATGGAAAATAAAATGAAATGCAGATATCAACTGTTCATATATACAATATAAAATTTAAACTATAATGGAAGATATTGGGTATAGTATTCCAGTTTTGCAAGGTGAAAATGTTCTAGACATCTATTGCAGAACAATGTGAATATACTTAACACTACATTTATGTATGAGATATATATATATTTATTTATATTTAATGGAAGAGTAGTTAATATCATGTTTATAAAAGCAGTGAAAATATTAAAAAGGCATCCTTAGAAAAATATTATATTTCTATATGAAAATAACTTTAAAATGTTATTTAAGGATACAGAAGACTTGGAAAAATGAAAAAATCATGCTTGGATATCATATACCTGTCATTTCTCTCTTTATTACTTTATACATTTAAATAATCACTGTATTGATTTTTCACAGCTTTATTGAGGTATAATTAACAAATTGTATATATTAAAAGTATACAATGTGATTTGATGTACATTGTGAAATGATTACCACAATTTAGTTAATTAATACCTCCATTACCTTACAGTTACTTTTTTTTTTTGTGGTGAGAACACTAAAGGTCTACTCTTAACAAATTTCAAGTATAAAATATAGTATTAACTATAGTCACCATGCTGTACATTAGATCCTCAAAACTTATTCATCTTATAACTGAAAATTTATACCCTTTGACTAACATCTCCCCATTTCCCAGCCCCTGGCAACCACAATTCTACTCTCTGTTTCTATGACTGACTGACTTTTTTTTTTTTTTAGATTCCACATATGAGTAAGATCATACAGTATTTGTCTTTCTCTGTCTGACTTATTTCACTTAGCATAATGTTGTCCAGATGGATCCATGTTGTTGCAGATATCAGGATTTCCTTCTTCTTTGTGGCTGAATAACATTCCATTGTATATTCAGATATATACACCACATTTTCTTCATCCATTCATTATTGACAGACACTTAGGTTGTTTCCATATCTTGGCTATTGTGAATAATGCTGTAAAAAACATGGGAGTGCAGGTATCTCTTTAAGGTACTAATTCCATTTCCTTTCATTTTATACCCAGGGGTGGGATTGCTGGATCCTATGCTAGTTTTATTTTAAATTTTTGAGGAATCTCCCTACTGTTTTACATGAAGGCTGCACCAATTTACAATCCCGCCAACACTGTAGAAGAGTTTCCTTTCCTCCATATCCTCATCAGCACTTGTCTCTTTGATAATAACCACCTTAACTGGTATAAGGTGATATCTCATTGTGGTTTTGATTTGCATTTTCTTGATCATTAGTGATATTGAGCACCTTTTCATATACCTGTTGGCCATTTCCATGTCTCCTTTGGAAAATGTCTATTCAGGTCCCTTGCTCATTTGTAGTCAGATTTTGGGGGGGGGGGCAGCTATTGAGTTGTAAGATTTCCTTACACATTTTAGATATTAACCCTTTATCAGATATATGGTTTGGAAATATTTTCTCATATGTCATAGGTTGCCTTTTCATTTTGTTGATTGTTTCCATTGCTGCACAGAATCTTTTTAGTTTGGTATAGTCCCATTTATTTTCGTATTTGTTGTCTGTGTATTTAAGGTCATGTTCAAAAAAAGTATTGCCATGACCAATGTCAAGGAGCTTTGTTCTTATTTTACTTTAGAAGTTTTATAGTTTCAGATCTTATATTTAAGTCAAGTCTTTAATCCAATCTGAGTTGATTTATTAGTGGTGAAAAATAGGGATTCAATTTCATTGTTCTCAACAGTACCTTAAAACAATCATACACCATGATAAAATGGGTTGCAAGATGGTTGAACATATGAAATCAGTCAGTGGGATACATCATATTAACAGAATAAAGGATAAAACAATCACTTGATCATTTCAATAGATACAGGAAAAGCATTTGACAAAAATCAACATCGTTTTATGAGAAAAACTCAACATATTAGGTGTAAAAGGAACGTTCCTCAACATAATAAAGGCTACATGTGGGAAGTCCATAGCTAACATCATACCCTTTGGTGAAAAGTTGAAAACTTTCCTCTAAGATCAGGAAGAAGATGATGCACATTCTAGCCACTTCTATTCAACACAGCATTAAAGGTTCTAATCAGAGCACTTCTGTAAGACAAGAATAAAAGGCATCCTAATTGGAAAGGAAGAAGTAAAATTGTCTCTGTTTGCAGATGACATGATCTTATATATAGAAAAGAAAACCCTAAAGACTCCACCAAAAAAATGTTAAAACTAATACATTTAGTAAAGTTGCAGGATACAAAATCATACAAAAATTAGTTGTGTCTATGCACTAACAATGAACTATCAGAAAGAAAAATTGAGAAAACCATCCCATTTACAATACTATCAAGTATAGTGTACCTAGGAATAAATTTAATCAGGGAAATGAAAGACGTGTACACTGAAAACTATAAAATGTTGATGAAAGAAATTGAAGATGACATAAATAAATGGAAAAATATCCTGTATGTATATGGATTGGAAGAATTAATATTGTTAAAATGTCTATACTACCCAAAGAAATGTACAGATTCAATGAAACCCCTATCAAAACTTCAAGGGTATTTTTCATAGAAATAGTAAAAACAATCCTAAAATTCACATGGAACCACAAAAGACCTAAAATAGGCAAAGCAACTTGAAAAAGAGCATAGTCAATGGCATCACACTTTTTGAGTTCAGACCATGTTACAAAGCTGTAATAATCAAAACAATATGGTACTGGCATAAAAACAGACACACAGACCAATGGAACAGAATTTAGAGTCCAGAAATAAACCCACACATACATGGTGAACTAATCTTTGATAAAGGCACCAACTGGGGAAAGGATGGTCTCTTCAACAAATGGTATAGGGAATGTACAGTGGAATATTAGCCATAAAAAAAGAATAAGATCTTGAGATTTACAACAACATGGATGGACCTAGAGAGTATAATGCTAAGTGAAAGAAGTCAGACAGATAAGAGAATTCATATGGTATTTGTCTTTATCTGTGAAATCTGAAAACCAAAAAATGAACAAAAAACCAAACAGACCCATAAATACAGAAAACAAATTGGTGGTTGCCAGAGGGAAAAGTGGTGGGAGCAAAGGGCAAAGGGTGAAGGGGAATGGGAGGTCCTGGCTTCCAGTTATGGGATGAGTAAGTCACAAGGATAAAACGTACAGCATAGTGAATATAGTCAATGGTATTGTAATAGCATTGTATGGTGACAGATGGTAGCTACAATTGTGGTGAGCATAGTATAATGTATTGAATTGCCAACTCACTATGATAAACCTAAAACTAATGTGACATTATATGTCAACTACACTTCAGTTAAAACCAATAAGATAAATGGTATTGGGAAAACTGGATATCCACATACAAAAGAATGATTGATTTCCTTATTGTTTTGTTTTAGTTTAGAATGATACAATCTGACTTGCTGGAAAGATAAAACAAATAGCCAGGAATACTTTTTAAAAAGGAGCAATGAATGTGAATGAGCTCTACCAGATATTAAAATGTACTATTAAACACGACTGAAAGATAAAGAAAAAAAATTGAAAGTCCAAAAATAAGCTGACATTTATATGAGAATTTAGCATTCCAGAATGGATCCAGAAATGGAACAAAATAAAGTTGGATCTATATCTCACATTACACAGTAGGAAAAAGTGCAAATGACATTATAATAAGAGTATTAGAAAGAAACATCTGAGAATTCCTTTACAACCCTATAATTGAGACAGCCTTCCTACCTCTGAATCAAAATCCAGATGTCATAAAAGAAGATTGGCAAATTCAAATACATAAAAATAAAAATGCATGGGGGAGAAAACACCAGAAGCAAATGATAACCTGAAAAATAATACTTGCAACCCATATTCCTGAAAAAATAAGCTAATTTCCACATTTGAAGCACTCTAAAAATCTATGAGGAAAAATACTAACTCCTGCCCCCAAAAGACAGAAAATAGGGACATCCAAAACAAATGGCTTTAAGATTGACGAAAAGAGACCCAGTATCACTCATAATAAGAGAATGGAGGGGCACCTGGATGGTTCAGTCATTAAGCGTCTGCCTTCGGCTCAGGTCATAATCCCAGGGTCCTGGGATCGAGCCCCACATCGGGCTCCCTGCACGGTGGGAAGTCTGCTTCTCCCTCTCCCACTCCCCCTGCTTGTGTTCCCTCCCTCTCTCTCTCTGTGAAATAAATAAATAAAATCTTTTAAAAAAGTAAGAGAATGGAAATTAAAATTATAATGAAATACATATTGTTAATTTTTTATCTAGACCAAAATCCAAAAGTCAACGTCATACTCTGATAATAAGATTGTGGGGAAATAGGCCTTCTGCTGTATTTCTGAAGAAAGTGTAAATAAATTAGTTCAACTCCAATGAAGGACAGTTTGACAATATTAATAGACATTAAAAATACATATATTCTTTAGCTCCAAAGGTTCTATTTGAATATTTGGGCTATTACTGTAAACAACTGCAAAATAATGCAATAACTGCACTATTGTCTGCAATAACTGTGAAGACTGGAATCCATCTATATGTCCATATATAGCTCAGAGAGATTTCCTTTTCTTTACAAGAAAAACTATTTACCAAGAAGACACAGATGATTCGGTTGGGACAATCTGCTTATTTCTATTCGACAGAGCAGGAAGGAGGGGGGGTGTCTTTGTTTTTCTCCTTTTTTCCTTCAAATGCTCATTTGCTCCCTTCTGTGAAACTTGTATCCAGATCCTGGTGTTTTGTCTTCCCTTGAAAGTCTTCTCATCTCTTAGTAACTTTTCTAACTACTTGATTTGGAACTGGTCTTATTGAGGGTGTGTGGGGGTCACTCACCAACTCTTCTAGCTATATTCTCCCAAAAGGATAGCAATGTTATCAACACCAACCTCATAAGTGAAGAAAAGTAATTTATACGTACATGCGCATCTTCAGTACATATTATTGGCTCTTGATAAAAGGCAAATAGTAATGATGAACCTTGAAATACTCCAAGATACCAGCCAGCAAACTGCATGAGCCATTTTGAAAACAGATTCAAAGGAAGATGTCCTGAACTTTCATTTCCCGTCTGCTGGGTTTCTTTGAAGTGGGAGTTAACCCTGACATGAAACAGCTCCAGAAACTGAGCCATGCCCAGTTGTTTTTGGCCTGATAATTCAATCCCCAGTGATGACTCCCACACACAACTGGGTGTCTTTGATGACTCCGTCTTCTCCTCTTAGAGATAGGCCTCTTAGACATGTGTGTTTCCTATACTCTGCTTTACAGCCTCTGTGGAAGAAGAAAATAATAGCTTCATTTACCAAATACAATCAAGTGAATTATCTGCTCCCTCTCTAACATGAGCCCTTTTTGAATAGAACCTTCCCTCCTTTATTCTTGTTTGTACTAGAGCTCTTTCAATTCAGAGTAGGCTATTCAACTGAAATAGAGAACTCATCTCCCAGATGGCAAAAAGCTGAAGGAAGATGTAGAAATAACCCGGGAAGAGTGATTTGAAGCTGTTTTTCATTTTTTCGAGGACAAAATAAGAAAAAAAAATAGTTTGTAAACACATGGAATTTGCTAAAAAGTCTTTAAAACTGAAGCCTATTTTATTGTAGCTTTGTTGAGGACTGAGGTACTGGGGTGGGGATGGAGTGCAAATTTGAGAAGAATCTCAAACCTCACCCCCTTTTATTGCCATACACTAGACTCTAAAAATTCCAATCACCTTACCTGCTTGGAAAAAACTAATCCTCAAAAAGCAAAACATGATCTTTAGGATCCACATTCTGTAAATTATTTTAAATCGGGGGGCGCCTGGGTGGCTCAGTCATTAAGCATCTGCCTTCGGCTCAGGTCATGATTCCAGGGTCCTGGGATCGAACCCCACATCAGGCTCCCTGCTCAGTGGGGAGCCTGCTTCTCCCTCTCCATCTCTCCCTGCTTGTGTTCCCTCTCTCGCTGTTTCTCTGTCAAATAAATAAAATCTTAAAAAAAAATTATTTTAAATCGGGGTCAAAGAGATTTCCCCTTGGAGAACTACATTACTCCTTTTGAAATCCTTTTTTATTTTCTTCTGCTTTAGTGAATAGTGCATTACAAAAAAAGGTCAATGAACAAGAAGCTCCTATATTTCTGCCATACACACCAGACACACTATCTTCCTATTTCAGTCTAAAATGTATAAAATAGATGTATTATTTTTAAAATATGCTTATTTTTCTCTTTTTTAAATGGAGCTTTTAACTTATGGAACTTTTCTTTTATGTATATGTTTTATTTGGCCATAAGCCAAAAAAATTACATTTTTATAAGTGAAGAAATTCAGTTTCTCAAGATAGAGGTCCTATATAGTCAAATAAATAGTCTAGAGTTCTTATAAAATCTCCACAAATGCTCTAGTTCTCTATTATTCTGTGTCTTTGGCCCCTAAGCCAGAATGAATATTTAAAAGATTCTTCTTGCAAATGGAATACTGGATTTTAATGTGTCAGATTTTTACATAACTTTCTATATTGACATATTGTTTTTTACTTACTAACATATATTATTGGATGCACACACTTATTCTCTACTCACTCATCTGATGTATTTTCTGTTTGTTTCTCTCCAAAGATGATAGGCCCCTGGGGTCAAAGGCTATGTCTTATGCTTCTATCTCTTAGAGAACCTGATACAGTGTTGAATAGTAGACATTGAGTAAATACAGGATTACAGTCCCCCTACCCACTTCCTAATTCTGCCCCTCACTACCATTCAGGTTCCTTGACAATAAAATAGAAATGCATTTCCATTGCATAGGGTTGATGAGATAATGTATGTAAAAGGACTTCATGAACTGTAAATCTCTCCACAAATATTTGGCTGACCCAGAAAGGGTGAGTAGCACTCAGCTAGATGAAAGCTCTGGAGAAGCGGAGGAGAGTCTGGGCAACACATAAAAGAGAGGGACGTGGCCAGTCTCAGCTCTCAGGCCTTAATGTTTCCTGGCCAGTTCTTTCAGGGCTAAGTCACTAATGTTCATACTGCTCCTCTGGCCTCCGCTTGGAATAACATCCCTTTGTCTCCCTAGGCCAAAGCTATCCCCAGGTTTCTGTCAAACAAATAGATCCGTCTCCTGATCCCAGAAAGCTGGCAGGCTCCATGCTTTGCAACCATCTGTGTGTCATTCTTGCCTTTTCTTCTTCTTCCTGCACGAGTAGGGCTGACGCCCATGTGAGGACTGTTCATGGCCGTTTCTTCCTTTCCATGTTCATAGTTCCCATCTTAGTCCAAGCTAAGAATGAGAATGAGAGAGATGCCAGAGGATGGGAAATAGGCAAATATCCTCCTCCAAAAAGAAGTAGAAAGATTCATAAAGAATAGTTTGGTGATTTCACTGTCAACCCCATCCCTGAGGTTTGGAATTTATTATTAAAAAATTAGTAAACATCAGAAGGAGATAGGATCTTATTTACTTCCTAGAATTATTAGGCAGCAATAATGTTATGGGTACTTTGTGTGTGAACTCAACACTTGACAGAACTCATTCTCTCAAATCATGTGAATTAAGCATCTGCATGTGTTGGAGTTATATAGAGGTCAGTACTTATATTCATCAAACATATTCGGCTCAGAGTCTAATGAAAGAGATAGCTACCTATGTGTAACATGGTACAGATTAATATAATACGATACAAAGTGTTGCAGGCACGGGCGTGTGATATTGCAGGCACCCAGGAGAGGAGCAGCTCACTCCACCGGGACCAAGAGATCCGAGAAAATTTTCCAGTGGTGGGGATGCCTAAAGAAAAGTAAAAGTTTGTCAGGAGAATGTTGATGGAGACAGATGTATCCCAGCTGGAAGGGAGACCATGACCAAAAGCAAGAAGTGAGGTGACATTCTGGTGCTTGCAAATGAACTGAAAACAATTTAGTGTTCTTGGAATCCACAGTTCCTAACAGGGCATGTCACATCTCGGGGGCAGGAAAGGCCTTACTTCTTTCATAATATTCTGAAATCAAAATGAAATACACAGGAGACAAGTGAGTAAAATAGAATGAATTAGTAACCAGTAGAACATTTCTGTCCAAAAGGCTGATTAGTGGCAAGGATAAGGAATTATATGGGGATATGCTACCGGATGGTTTTTCACTTTATTGATTCTTACATTGAATCAACAATTATTTACTAAGCACCTAACATGCACTAGACACAAGAGATTAAAATGGCATTGAAGAAAGAATCCTTGCCTTCGAGGATTCTGATGGCTACCAAGATGCCAGTTCAATATAGTTTGAGCAGTGATTTAAATTGAAGTAATGAATGCAGGTAAAGTAAAACTGGAAGAAGTAATTTATATGACTTAGCAGAGCCAGTGTCCCCAAATGTTCTGATGGGCTTCACTGACAGGCAGACTCTAATCAGGCTGTTATTAGTAATGTGTTGACTATTTTTGACAATGGAGAATGATTTCAATGTAGAAGGTGCTCTTTCTACCAAAACATTAGGGCCTAGGACTTTTCTATTCTTACAGAGAGACAAACACAGGGACATCATTCATACAGCACTCAGAAAGGAACTGAAAAATACTGGAGAGAAAAAAACCATTCTAGGGTAACATTTTTCTTATCAATTTATATCCAGCATAATGTACATAAGAATGGTGACCATTTATCTAAACTAGAAAATATAACCTGCAATATTAATGCATTTTACTCTGATTGATATGATGTGGGTAAGGTCCTGGAACCTAACTAATACTTAACACAGCTCTTGAGTTATCTCTATGCAGGTAGTCTGAATTACTCATTGGGAGAAATACTGCTTAGAAATTATACCCTGAAGGTGACTTTGTTTTAAAAGGAGTCAACAGCATGAATTTTTAGTTATCTATTTTTTTATTAATTTTGATATTGATGCCTAAGTTATATACAATAAAATGCACAGATCTTAATTATTATATAGCCCCATGTAACTCTCAATATATAAAAATAGAGATTTTCTTTCACCCCAGAAAATTCCTGTGTGTCCCTTTCAATCAGTTCACACCACCACCACCACTTTCTGATTTTTATCTGTATCAATTTTCCTTATTCTTGGGTTTCACATAAATGGAATCACACAGTGTGCATTCTTTTTTGTCTGGCTTCTGAGTGTTTTTGAGATTCATCCATTTTGCTGGGGGCAGCTGTAGTTTTAAAAATTTTGTTTATAATGACTAAGTTGTATATCACAGTTACTTATCCATTCTCCTGTTGATCAACATTTAAATTGTTTCAAGTTTTAGGTTACTGTGAATAGGGCTTCTATGAATATTCTTGATTCTCATTGGATCAATACCTAGCTGTGGAATTCCTAGGTCATAGTATTTACTTTATAAGAAACTGTTAAACAGGATTCTAAGGTGGTTGTACCATTGCATATTCCACTAGCAATAGGAGTTTCCAGATGCTCCAAGTCCTCAAAAATATTTGTTATTGTCAGTTGTCTCAGTCATCTCAAGCTGCTTTTATTTTAAAAAAAAATACCATAGACTCAGGGGCTTTAATAGATATTTAATTCTTATTTAAGTCATCTATTTAAATTATTTAAATAGAGGATATTTTTATTTCTTTCTCATTCTACTAGCCTCCACTCATTTACAAGGTATATCCTCTTTTTTTTCTTTTAATCTCACAGTAGAAATATTGACATTTATAGTTGACAAAGACTAAAAAGATAGTGTATTTGCCCCACAGTCTTTAGAATACTTTAGTGCAATTACTTCCTTCCTCATATAATAGAATATCTAATATTTTTATTTTTAATGGTATGATTAATTCAATGCTACTATTATTATTGCTTTATATATTCATTTTTATTTGTTTAGATTTATCCACATGTTTAACATTTTCTTTGTTCTCAGAAATTTCTTCTGAAACAGAAGAAATCATTTAGGTCTATACTTTGATCATGAACAGTTTTTTTTCATATACTTGAAAATGTTTTACTATTTTACTCACTATTAAAATATAGAGTTGCTAAACTTTGAATTCTGGGTTTTCAATTTAAACATACCACTCCAGTGCTTCCTGGCTTCCATCTTTGCTATTAGGAAATCAACTGCTGATCTAATTGGGATTGTTATTTATTTATTTATTTTTTTAAGAAAACTCTTTTCTGGGGGCACCTAGGAGGCTCAGTCAGTTAAGTGTCTGCCTTCAGCTTGCAGTCATGATCCCAGAGTCCTGGGATCAAGCCTCCCATTGGGCTCCCCGCTCCGCAGGGAGTCTGATTCTCCCTCTCCCTCTGTGTGCTCTCAAATAAATAAACAAACAAACAAACCTATTTTCTGTCTTATTTACAGTGTATTTTTGATGTATTGTACTTTCACTATGATATTTCCAGATGTGAATTTTTATTTATACCTCCTGTTTGAAATTCTTTTTGCAGGGGCACCTGGGTGACTCAGTCAGCCATCTGCCTTCGGCTTGGGTCGTGATCCCAGGGTTCTGGGATCGAGTCCCCTGTCGGGCTCCTGCTCAGCAGGGGAGTCTGCTTCTCCCTCTCCTTCTGCCCCTGCTCCTGTACTCTCTCTCCCTCATTCTGTCTCTCAAATAAATAAAATCTTTAAAAAAGTTGGTTTTTTGCAAGAATTTTTTGAAACATGAATTGAATAACACTTCCTCCAGAGATGAACTACATTTGTTTTTACTATGTACTGAAGAGCTAGATCTACTTTATATTTATTGGATTCATGTATTTAAAATTATGCAAATTATATTGACTCAGGCATTACACCCATATAAAGCAAGCCAGTGGTCCTGTAATGGATTGGAAGACTTTTTTTAAAAAAGATTTTATTTATTTATTTGACAGAGAGAGAGCACAAGCAGGGGGAGCAGCAGAGGGAGAGGGAGAAGCAGGCCTCCCCACAGAGCAGGGAGCTGGACGCAGGGCTCGATCCTAGGACCCTGGGATCATGACCTGAGCCAAAGGCAGACCCTTAACTGACTGAGCTATCCATGCACCCCTGGAAGACTTTTCTTAATTTCTACCTAGAGTGAAGGATGAGAGAGACAATTTTCCTTGGAGTTTTCTGTTTTAGCTCCCACTTCATTGAAGGTGGAGCATCTCTTGGCCCAACTACATGCAGGACAGTTTCCAGTATGGCTCCGGGCACTAAGAAGTCCAAAGCTTTGTCCCCAGAATGCTTTGCTCTAGACCAGTATATCCAGAAGTTTTAGAGCCTTCTCATCTTTCTGCAGTTTTGTTCTTGTTTTGGTCCTGGCACTGGCACATTTTATTATTATCTCACAGGGTTGTTTATTCACTTGAAAGTATGGATTTTTCAAACACTTTTGTATGTTTACAACAGGAGGCTCTGCCCTATTGCCAGTAATAGAAGTCTAAACTGAAGAATACTTTCCATATTTCAGATACAATATATTGGTCAGTTTAAGTATTTTGTTTAACTTCGCTCTAAGATTACCATTTTGCTTTGTTTATAATAATTGTAATGTATTCAAAGTTTTATTTTTTTAATTATTCAAGCTTTTGGATCATGATTAAAACATAATTTCCTATCATAAATATATAAAGAAAGTTTTATATATATTGTCCTAAAAATGTTTAAAGTTTTCTTTCTTCAAGTCGATCCTCATTCCAACTGGAACTGACTTCTGTGTATGAAATGAGGCAAGGATATTATCTTTCCATATAAATAACCAATTACCAAGCACCAGTTATTGAATAGTTCATCATTTCCTCATTTGGCCATATAAGTTTTCATATATATGTAACTTTTTATTAGAGACAGGCTTTCAGTTGATGGCTAAATGTATTTAATGGTTATCTCACATTAATTTTGTGCCTTTTAATTTTATTGGAAAATTGTCTCTTTGAAGGATATATTAGTATAACACTTACAGTGTTTTGTTATGACTTTTTAAAAGTTTTGCATTGTTTCCAGAATTACAAGGGTTTATCTTCTTTTTGTATCCTGGTATGTCTTTTTCTTTTTAGATTTAAACTAACACTGCTCTGGGTTTAGAGCAGAACTTTTTTAAAAAAATTGTACATCTTTATTTTTGCTAGGGAAATGCCTTCTTGGTACCATAATTTGCATTTCCTTGATTATTACTGAAGGTGAATATTTTCTTTCTTGACTGTATCACTTCCTTGAACTGTCTGCTCAGGTTCTTTGTCCCCTCTCTTCACGGTATTTTTTATTAGCATCTTGGTATTTTTCTCATGAATTAATATAAGCTATTTATATATTAAATATATTAATCCTTTACCATATTTGAATGATTATTTTCCCCAGATATTTTCTTAATTATGTCTAATTGTACTCTGATTTGTATTTTATTCTTTGCATATATGTGTGTGTGTTTATATATGTGTATACCTTACTACTGACTGTGGAAAATGTCTAGAAATGGATGAACTCCTTTCCTCAGGTTATAGACAGTTTTGAAAGGATTTCAGAGTTCTATAAACTGAACTACATAAGATTTTCACTTAAAATTTCTGAGAAGGTATTAAGAGGGTATGATAACATTAAGGGTTTATGTTACTATATTACATGATATATGATATATATTCGTTTGATATACCAGTTGATTTTGCTGAAGTTGCTATATATTAATGAATATTTCCTAATGGGGAAACAGTGACAAAAGTGTTCACAATTATTTTCTCTTGAAAAAAATTACAAATGTACAATAAGCTGACTTTGATTGCAAAGAAAAATGTCAGAAGTGACATTTCAACATTTCAGTATACTAATGATCTCAGCTAAAAGAAATGTAAAATCAACCAAGGCTACTGTCATTAGTATTTTCAGGGGCTCACAACTGGAGGAGTAAACAATATGTTAAGATTATCCACTGTTTAACCGTGTTGATTGGACCCTGACAGAATGGGCAAAAGTGCCATTTAGTTAGCAATACAACATTATCAACAAGTTAATAAAAAGGCATTCCAGAATGTCAGATTAGGAGAGTGTAAGGGGATGGGAGAGGTCTGTGTGCAAAGCCAAAGTGGGTTTGGTATGCAAACTATAGCACTGACCCTGTCAAGGAATCAGTTTAAGTAGAATTAGTCATTATACACTACAGACTGATCAATGTTTTTCATGTTTTCACTTCCATCTCATCATAAACCATTTACCTTGACCCCTGAAAGCATTCTCTCGGCAAGACTACCTCATAGAAGAAACTGTTTAGGGTAGATGAGACTTGATACTTCAGAGAATTCAAAGGAAGATGTTCTGCTCTTTTGATCCACAATTTAATTGAAATACAGTAGTACTTAACCTTGAAATACTATGCCTTGCATTTGTCCATGTCACCATCTGTAATCAATCATATCAATGTTGTTAATTCAGCAGTTCCCAAAATATTTTTGCTGAGTTAAAACCCTGTAATTTTTCCGTATGAAAGTTTGAAATTAGATATATATACACATATATATCTCAATTTATCTGTAACAGTTTTTAACTTATTATTGGTTTGCACTTTTCCACTCTGAAGTATCAGATTAGAAAGTTGATATAGAAGTAAAAATTATAGATAGCAACTGAAAGAAAATTACGAGTGCTTTATCTTAGATTGCCACCCAGCATAAGCAGTGGTAATTCTAATAAGCTATTCTCAAGACCACCCCCTTCCTTTTTTAAAAGATTATCAACTGCTTGTCTCCAGTGTAAACCGTCCTCTGCATAATCTGTTCTTCTTCTAATTTATTCATTCATTCATTTACTGTATACCAGCACCATGCAGAATGCTAGTGATAATATGATAAATATAAAGAGACACCATTTCCGCTCTCATGAAGTTTACAGGCTTGTGGGAACACAGTCATAAATCAAATAATCAGGGTAATGAGTATGTAATTACAAACTGAGATAAATGCTCTGAAGGAAAGGAACAAGATTCTAGGAGAACATAAAACAAGGAGGTCTAGACTGGTGAGGAAAGGAGGGCCTCTCTGGTAAAGCGACCCTTGAGCTAGAGTTAACTGGGAGAAGGAAGGGGGAGCATTCCAGAGAAAATATCCCATGCATAAGGGCCATGTAACCAGAGGAAGCCCAAAGCCATTCCTCTGCTTTCTCCCCTCCAGATCCCCAGGGCTGGTGGAGTACAGCCGAAGTAGAGTGCCTTGCCAGTGCTCTTGCTGCTGCTATTTAGGGTTTGTGGCTGAATCCATGACAAGGAAATTTCTGGTTAGGGTTAGACAAGTTGAATTGCCCTGTGCCTGGGACTCACCGCTTGAGCTCTTCTCCCAAAACACACTAGGAGAGACATGAGCTTTGGCCCTTGTCTAATAAGAACAACTCTTATGTAAACAATGATAATTGAACATTATGTGATACCTGAAACAAAATTATTGAAACCAACAGAACAAAAATTTTACATAAGTATAATAAATATGCACAAAAGGGACATTCACAATCTGAAGGAGCCCTTGAATACTGTTATGTTCTTTATAGACTTCCCCACCTTTATAAGGCTACCCTCCTTTATCTAAGCCTTCCCCCACTATTTATATCACCCCTGTCTAAACTTAGAGACTAATCTCCTTATACCTTTTTTTCTTTTTTTTAAAGATTTTATTTATTTGACAGAGAGAGACACAGTGAGAGAGCAAGCACAAGCAGGGGGAACAGCAGGCAGGGGAGAAGCAGGCTCCCTGCTGAGCAAGGAGCCCAACGCGGGGCTCTATCCCAGGACCCTGGGACCATGACCTGAGCCGAAGGCAGACGCTTAACGACTGGGCCACTCAGGCGCCCCTCCTTATACCTTTTGTTTATCTTGGCCACTGTAAGAATCCTAGGACTCCCAGTTTATTCCACATCTCCCATAGCTTATATCTCCTTAAGCTCTGACCCATCTCCCACCCTTTCCTAAAGTCCCGAAGCCCTTCCACTGGGCCCTTCCGATGTCACAATCAGTCATCAGCAAATCACTCATATCCTTGACCTTTTTGCTATACCTTTCCTTCACCTTTAGGCTCTAATTAAAATCTGGGTCTCCCTTGAGGACACTGTCCCAAAGTTTTTTCACTGGTGGCTCTCTTCTTTCTCATACCCCTCTTACTTCTGTATGTGTCTTCCTAACATTTCATTGTTGCTTCTAGTTACCAGTCCCTGTCCCTTCCCCAAATACTTTCAGCTTCGACTCTCAAGTCAACCCTTTCTTTTTGCTGCAATCATCTACTACTAGTCCTGTCATGCCTTGAAGATTTAGCTCCTGGATCCTGCCCTTCTATCCAACACTCCCGCTGCAATATGCACATGGAGGATATTTATGACAGTTGGCCTTCCAGAACCAAGACTGCTCCTCTTCGGATGAGGAGGGTGTCCTCACTCTACCTCCATGCTCACTGCTGGAAGCTTTCTCTGGACCTTGTCATCACTGATAACTGCAACCACTCTATAATTTCAGTTATAAGCATCCTATTTCCAAAACCAAGTCATAAATTTCACTCTTTCCAGCTCAGCCTAATTCCCAAATTCCTTCAATTCATCAACCCTACAGGGAACTACAATCCATTTTTCTACCACATTTTCATCTGCCCTGTATGCACCTTATGCCCTCATTTCTCCACTTAATAAGTTTATATGTCAAAGAAATAAAGGATTAATAAAAGCATATAACATACAAAATTATTTAATAATACTAAGTACCTCCTGAGTTCAAAAAGAACATAAGGAAAATTACAAAATATTTAAAATTAAATGACAGTATCCATACCTTTCTAAGTATATTGGATTCAAATTAAAACTCTATTTAAATACACTACAACATTTAAATATATCAGGAAATAAAAGTTAAAAACAAGTAAGTAAATCAACTCAAGAAGTTGTAAAGAAAGAGGCGGTACAAACAAAAAGAAACAAAGAAACAAAATAATAAATATATAGGCCAAAACAAAAAGAAATTTAAAATAAAAACAGATGATAATATAAACAAATGCTGGGGGGCGCCTGGGTGGGTCAGTCGTTAAGCGACTGCCTTCGGCTCAGGTCATGATCCCAGGGTCCTGGGATCGAGCCCCACATCGGGCTCCCTGCTCAGCGGGAAGCCTGCTTCTCCCCTCTCCCACTCCCCCTGCTTGTATTCCCTCTCTCGCTGTGTCTCTCTGTCAAATAAATAAATAAAATCTTAAAAAAAAAAAAACAAAAACAAATGCTGGCTCACCAAAAAGTTTATTAGGATTGACGTTTGGCAAAACTGACAAAATAATAAGATAAAATACGGAACGAAAGGGCAGAAACAACCACAGACACAATACAAATTAAAAATGGTGAGAGTATTATGAATAATTACCTGCTAATAAATGTGATACTCAGAAGAAATGGATAAATTTCAAAGCTTAAATGAAATGGATCAATTTGTAGAAAATTATCAAAATGCCAAAAGTGGCATAAGAGGTTCTCCAGTAGCTAATTAACATTAGCAAAGGCATGTGTGGAGCATCTTTCTCTAGGAAGTTTATTTGCTGGTCAGAAGAATTAGTAAAAGTTGGGGCACCTGGGTGGCTCAGTTGGTAAGCATCTGACTCTTGATTTCAGTTCAGGTCATGATCTCAGGGTTATGAGATCGAGCCCCGCATTGGGCTCTGCACTGGGTGTGGAGCCTGCTTAAGATTCTCTCTCTCTCCTCTGCCCCTCCCTGGTCCCTCTCTCTAAAAAAAGAAAAAAGAAAAAAAATTAGTAAACATTGCTATAAGAAGAATTGGTCTTTATAATTTAAGTAAACCTGACATGAGTTTACAGTAAAAGGAGAAAGAAGAAGAGAAGGAAGAGGAAAGAGCAAAGTCCAAAGACACTGAAACAGCAATCAAAAATCTCTACCTCCAAAAAGCTTCAGTCCCAGATAGTTTTGCAGGTACTTTCTACCAAACTTGTAAGGAAGATTTAGTCCTATTTTGTAAAAAGTTATTTTAGAAAAAAAGAGTGAAAGCCTATCTAGCTCATTTTATCAAACTAGTATAATCTTATACAATGGGATAAAAACAATAAAAGTAACAGAATATAAAGGTTAATTTCACTTATGAACATAGATGACCTAGGAATAAACTGAACCAAAGAGGTGAAAGACCTGTACTTGAAAACTATAAAACACTGATGGAAGAAATTGAAGACAACACCAACAAATGGCACGATATTCCATGCTCAGGGATTGGAAGAATTGATATTATCAAAATGTCCATATTACTCAAAGCAATCTACAGATTCAATGCAATCCCTATCAAAATACCAACAGCATTTTTCACAGAACTAGAACAAATAATACTAAAATTTATGTGGAACCACATAAGACCCCAATAGCCAAAGCAGTCCTAACAAAGAAGAACAAGCTGGAGGTATCACAATTCCAGATTCCAAGATATACTATAAAGCTGTAGTAGTCAAAATATTATGTGGTACTGGCACAAAAATAGACACATAGATCAAGAAAACAGAGTAGAGAGCCCAGAAATAAACTCACATTTATATGGTTATATAATCTATGACAAAGGAAGCAAGAATATATAATGGGAAAAGACAGACTTTTCAGCAAATGGTGATGCAAAAACTGGACAGCTACATGTAAAAGAATGAAACTGGACCCTTTTCTTACACCATACACAAAAATAAACTCAAAATGGATTAAAGACCTAGGGGCGCCTGGGTGGCTCAGTCGTTAAGCGTCTGCCTTAGGCTCAGGTCATGATCCCAGGGTCCTGGGATCGAGCCCCGCATCGGGCTCCCTGCTCGGCCAGGAGCCTGCTTCTCCCTCTCCCACTCCGCCTGCTTGTGTTCCCTCTCTAGCTGTCTCTCTCTCTCTCTGTCAAATAAATAAAATAAAATCTTTAAAAAAAAAAAAAAATGGATTAAAGACCTAAACATGAGATCCGAAACCATAAAAATCCAAGAAGAGAACATAAGCAGTAATTTCTCGGACATCAAACATAGAAACATTTTTCTAAATATGTCTCCTAAGGCAGAGGAAACAAAGACAAAATCAAACTATTGGGACTACATCAACATAAAAAGCTTTTGCATGGCAAAGGAAACCATCAACAAAATAAAAAGACAACCTTCTGAATGGAAGTAGATATTTGCAAATGATATACCTGATAAGGGATTAATATCCAAAATATATAAAGAACTTCTATAACTCAACACCCCCCCAAAAATCATTAAAAAATGGGCAAAGGACCTGAATTAGACATTTTTCCAAAGAGGACATACAGATGGCCTACAGACACATGAAAAGATTCTCAACATCACTCATCATCAGGGAAATAAAAATCAAAACCACAATGGGATATGACCTCACACCTGTCAGATGGCTAAAATAAAAAACAAGAGACAAGAAGTGTTGGTGAAGATGTGGAGAAAAAGGAACCCCCTTGCACTGTTGGTGGGAAGGTAAACTGGTGCAGCCACCACGGAAAACAGTATGGTTGTTCCTCAAAAAATTAAAAATAGAAATAGCACATGATCCAATGATGCTACTATTGGGTATTTACCTAGGGAAAATGAAAACACTAACTCAAAAAGATATATGCACCCCTATGTTTATTGCAGCATTATTTACAATAGCGAAGACATGGAAGCGTCCTAAGTGTCCATCAATAGACAAATGGATAAGGAAAATGTGGTACACACACACACACATACACATATACACAGTAGAATATTACACAGCCATAAAAAGTATGAGATCATGCCATTTGAGACAACATGGATGGACCTAGTATTATGCTAAGTGAAATAAATCAGAGACAAATGCCTTATGCTTCCACTCATAAGTGGAATCTGAAAAAAAAAACTCTAAATACAGAGAACTGATGGTTGCCAGAGGGGAGGGACTTGGGAGGTTGGGCAAAATAGGAGAGGAGGAGTGAAAGATACAGGCCTCTACTTATGGAATAAGTCATGGGAATAGAAAGCAGAGCATAAGGAACACAGTCAATGATATTCTAATAGCAATGTAATGAGACAGACGGTAGCTATGTGGTGAACATAGCATAATGTATCAACTTGTCAAATCACTAAGTTGTACACCTGAAACTAATGTAACATTGTGTATCAATTATACACAAAAAAATACATGAAACAATCATTAAAATATTAACTGAATCTTTCAGGGTATTTAAAAATCAATAAATTTCAAATAGGAATTAAATGAAGATCATCAGAAATATTACCAATGTAATTCACTGTATTAACAACCATGTGAGAAAAATCAGATGTCAATCAACGCATAGAAAATATTGCTAAAATTCAAGAACTATGATTAAAACTCAGAAAACTAAGAATGGAGGGGGACTTCCTTAACTTGATAAGATTACATACAAAAAATCTACAGTAAACATTATACTTGATAGAGAAACATTTATTCCCTCTAAGATATGGACTATGACAGGGTTGCCCACTATCACCACTCCACTGCTCTTCAACAGAGTAGATCCTGGATAACAGGATAGGAAAAGAAAGAAAAGAATAGCTAAAAGCATTGAAAGGGAGGACAGTAAACTTTCATTACATACAAACTATATGATTACCTTTGAAAACCCACAAGTTTCAACAACTAATAATGGTAAGAGAATTAGCAAGGATTTTTTTTTTAAAAAACTCACAAAAATCAATAGAACTTATCTACATCAATAGGGATTATATATCAGAATTATATATTCATACCATCTATTGTATAACTAGGCACGGCCATCTTCCCGCCCCATTATGGCAGAAAATACTTCCTTCCAAAATGATGTTGGCATTGGCTATGTGACTTGCTTCACTGAATGAAAACAAAAGCTTTCAACCTGCTTGAATGGTTCCGTTTGGTCCTTGGTTTCAAAGTTGGTTAAGTGTCCAGCTCTTGATTTCCGCTCAGGTCATGAGCTAGTGTTCCAAGGAGAATGAAGAGCCATATAGAGTGGACCTGCAGCCAACCTGAAAGCCCAGAGCCATGACCAGCTTCTCTTACCCCGGACTTGCAGAACCCTAACCAACCAACCTGGGGACAATTGAGAGAAATAGACATGTTTAGTTTTGTAAACCTTGGAGTTTTGGATTGGCTTGTTACACCACATTGCTGGAGTAATAGCTAATAAAACCAGTAAAAAGTAATTTGAACTATAATCAAAAATAAAAATGAAATATAGTCACTGAGCTTGTTGTTATTAGGTTGTTACTAGTGTTATTGTGGTAATAGCTAAATAAAACAGCCAGTAACAAGTTGAAAATACAATAAAAAATGAGATTCCAAACTTCCTAACAACCAAAAACAATATTTCTGCATAAAAAATAGAAAGATATAAAATATCTAGGCGTTAACTTAATGAAGAACACAGAAACTTCCATCATGTAATTTCTATCGTGTAACATTGATTCTATCATGTAACATAAAAGATAAGTGGAGGAATGTTATTAATTTAAATGAATAACGCAGGCCCATGTTTTATAAGAACATATCTAACTAAGATAATTTATATGAATGATATTAGAATGGTAGCCTGTGGGTGGAGAGAAGCAAATTCATGTGGGAAAAGGAGACAGTCCATTAAATCAGAGCCTCTGTCAACAATTGATAGTGAAAGTCATAAACCAAGGAGGGTGTCACCTCAAGCCTCTATACCCAAGATCCAGAAAAAACAAAGGGTAAAATAAATGCATCTCTTCTAGAGAATACTGAATACTAAGAAGAAACTATTGTGTATAATGTACATATACAGAACACTATTTATAAAGTGAGAGAGAAAGTAAGCTTACTTTTTGATGAGTAAAATGTCTTCCAAAGCAGAGAGCAGTAAGAAAGTGAGGGGAAAAAAGCAGTATCTCATTTCATTTTTTTTTCCCCTTAAAACTTCTCATTCTATATTTGTACATATGACTATTTGTGGCTGGCTTTCCACACACCTGGCTCTCTTCAAATAAGCACCAATAATTTCTACATCCGTACAAGTTGATGGTAATCCTCATAATCAGCCAATTCCCTGTGAATGATCTTTGAGGATTGCAGGGCCTCCTTTACATTTGAGTTGCATTGCACGATCCATAATGCCCCACACAGCTGCTTAGGAGGAAGAAATACGTGCTATTTTGCAGTTGAAAAGGGATAAGAAGATAGGCCAGTCAGGAGGAGCACTGGGCAGGTTCCTTCTCATTCATGTCTTCCCCAGTGCTCGCTCTCTCCTGGCCCTGGCCCTTCAAGATAGTACATGGCAGGCAGTGGGTGGTATGGATCATGGAATCCTGGTCACGCCACTCCTGCCTTTCCTTGGGAACCAACTTGCATCGACCTTGACACAACAAATACTTTCTCCGTGAAAAGTTATATATTAATAAGTGCAATGTAATGTGTACATTATGTGCTCGGCCCAATGCCAAGTACTCAGCTTCTTCTCCTGTGATTTTTTTTAAAGATAAAGAAACGGAGCTCAGAGAAGTTAAAGTAATTTATCCCAGGCCCTGCTATTAATTTTAAGAACTGGGGTATGTCTGATTCCAAAGACCCTTTGGGCTAGAGGATCCTGCTTCAGATCAGGCAGAAACCTGATTTAAAGTGAGATCTTGACTCCCACATTTTGATTTTCACCACTCGATGAGTAGTTGAGTTTATGAACAATGAGTGAAGTGATCAATCAGTGCTGTTTAAAGTGAAACATACTTGATTAATTTTGTGAGTGAATGCTAAGAAATATGCCAATATCATACCTTTTTATTAGATTTGATTCATGAATGTTACTGTTGCCAAGGGTTAAAAGCAGCATCGAGTCTTAAAACAATTGATTCAGAATAGGTTTTGAAATTGATAGGGTAGGACCCATGGCAGGGACTGAAAGTAGGACACCAGAGAGAGATTACAACATAATCCTATCACATAACTATTATGCACTAAGAAATACATTAGCTGGAGTTAGAAACATGAATAGGAGTACTCTAAAATTAAATATACTTTCTGTGCCTCAGCTTAGCTGTATAATGGAAACAATAAGAGTACACATCTCACAGTATTTGGGGGGAGGACTAAATGAGTTAACACAGGTAAAGTGCCTGGAACAGTGTCAGGCCCATAGTAGGCACTTAATAATAGCTATAAGTAGTAGTAATAATGTTACTGTTTCAGTTCCTGCTTTAAAGGAATCAAGCAATAGGAGTCAGGGGGTATAACAGCTAATAGTGCTTCCTGAAGTGGCAACGGGTATATCACATCAAATTAAGAAATGAAAAAGCAAAATTACATCAACTCTGCAAAAATGTATATTTTTCTAAAATATGTACACCAAAGCTCTGAGAAACTAGTTTTAAAAATCCAATGAAAACTGAAAGTGTGTCTCTAATATTTAAATTCAAAACCACTTCTTAAGCAGAGACAGGAGTGGCTATATCCAGTCATCGTGGGAAGAGTGCGTCTTAATGACAGTCCTTTCTAAGGTTCTGTTCCACATTACCTCCTTGTGACCTGGAAATGTCACTTGATGCCAGTTTCTCATTCAAATCAACTGCAAAACTGGATAAAACCAGTTCCTTACAGAAACCCAGAGGCTGCCTCTAACCTAAACTGCGCTCAGTGAGTCCATCTCAGCCTCCTTCCCCCCCCCACCCCAGTAGTCAAGGAAATAGCAGTTGATATCTTAATTGCTGCTATCTGGCAGAGAAAGCATACACCTGTTGTCGGATTGGCGCAAAACAATTTTCAAGCGAAACTTCACTTTTTTTTTTTAAAGATTTTATTTATTTATTTGACAGAGAGAGACACAGCGAGAGAGGGAACACAAGCAGGGGGAGTGGGAGAGGGAGAAGCAGGCTTCCCCCCGAGCAGGGAGCCCGATGCGGGGCTCGATCCCAGGAGCCGAAGGCGGACGCTCAACGACTGAGCCACCCAGGCGCCCCTCAAGCAAAACTTCAAAAGTAAGACAAGATTCTTCTCAGGCCAGCACCACCTCACACAGGCTACCGAAGGGAAGACCCAGTGCCCCGGGTTGATGGGATGTTTATTGCAGTGAGTACAGGTGCAAGTCACCATTCTTCCTGACTGATGGACTGTCAGTACCTCCTCAGAAGATAGAACAGGAAATCCCACAGAGACCTGCCACAATCTCACCAGGACAATAGTTCCAGTTTGTGAGTAATGCCTGGATAATGTATCTATAAAAGATGTTGGAGATTTTCAACCTTGGCAAATGATATATGTTTATAAATCCATCCTTACGTGGACATATGTTGTAAACAGGCAGGTCAGCTTAACAGGGATATCCTGTAAAATGTCTTTAATAAATATACAATTAATGAATAGGGCTTGATGGCTTTTCTAGATGGAATTTTGTTATAGCTACCTTCAAATCCGATAGCTCAGGTTTGTTTGGGGAAGCTTCTTCTGACCCCAGGAGAATCACTGTATTCCCCAACTGCTACCACAAGCATTTATCTCATTCAGTTTTTTCTTGATTTTCTGAAGTCTGATTGGGCCAGCTTTACCTACATGTGTTCAGCTTTCCAGTGATTTATTTCATATGTTCCTGCTGCTTATTTCAATTTGGCATTTGTTCCTATCATTCCCATATGTCAACAGGTTACTTTAAATTCAGCTATCTTATATAGGCTCTCAAGATAACCATGATTTTCATACCAGTGAAAATAGTTACAGAAGAATCACTTCAGTATTTGAATGAGCTAGTTAATTCCAAAGTGTTCATTTCCCATGGATCCTTAATTCCTACACAAATGAAACTTGAGAAACCTTTCTCCCCATACAGGCCCTAATGGTATCAACTCCTTCTGTTTCTCGGACAAATCTTCTGTTTTCTTTCCTGTTCAACCCCCACTCTCTTCAGAAGAGTGCTTCATAAACACCGTCAGCCCTGAATGGAAGCATATGCTGCTTAGAAGCCTTTATCACCAAATTAGAGAGATGAGCTTCTTGACACTATTCTCTCACGCGGATGGATCCCAGAGCCAGCGGCACTCATTCATCTCCTCCTTCTTATTAAGGACTACTGTTCAACTGTTTGAACAAATGGAATGCTCTGAAATGCCCCTTTCTTTAAGAAAATGATAGACTGTCATTTTTAAAAAAGACCTAGCATCACTTAAATATGAAAATGTATTAATTTCACCAGAGAAATGATGACTAAATCTTCAAAAGACTTCGTTCCCATAAAAGACAGAACAGCAGCACTCTTGGTGGCGCTCAGTTAATGAAGCACTTGACTGATACAGGGTACCAAGGCCGTGTCCACACAGAATGAGAACATCGGGGTGCAAAGCGAAAAAGCCAAATACCGTGATGCTTTAGTAGCTGACACCGACTAGTCACATTTCGGATAGAAATGTTTCTCTTTTAACAAATCATCTTGTTATCTTAGCATCTATATTAATAAGCTTACACAGCATTGGGTCTAAAGCACTTCCTCAGCCCTTCGGTTCCCCTAACAGCTCTCCTGACAACGTAGCAGAGTACTACCTGCATCTGACAGACACAACCGATGCCTACGGAGCCAGCTACCTGGCTTGACTGCCTCATATCCAAGACCAAGGAGCAGGATGGCTTTAGCCTGATTTGTCACTGGAGCGGTTCAACTTACTGCGGCATCACTAAAAATGGGTACTGCACAGCGCTGTTTTGGTGTCCTCTTTGTAAGCGGGGACTTTGGCAGTATACTTCAGAGCAAAGTTGTCGTTTCTTTTCTCTGGCCAGGGAAGCTTTGCAACCATTTTGATTTCAACGTGGTACCTTGTTTAATTCTTTGACGATAGCAGACAAATACTGCGTTTGGGCTTTCCCTGTTGCTTGTGAGTAGTTACTGAATCTGACCTGCTTTTTAATGCAAACATGATGCAGACTGCAACCAGACAATGGAAAGTCTGTTTGCAACCTGAGCAGGGCTGGATGCAATCTTTCCCAGTGGGTATCTATCATTTCAGGTGCTGCTGAAGAATTCATTGTAGAATTTTCATTTTTCAACTGTTTGTTAAAATCACATACCAAGTCAAATTTAATTAGTTATATTCATCCGGCAGATGGTACAATATTCTATAATAAAGCCTAAATTCCTTTACTTAATTGAGTAATGCATTTCATATGATCTCTTTTACAAATTTCAAAACTGATTCTCCTTAAACAGGCCTGCACACTATTTGGATGCAGGCCCAAACAGGTTAAAATTGATTTAATACTTTCCCCCCAAAGAACATTATGTAAATGAAAGCTAGTCTGCCTTGAGTGACTTATTTTAATGTCTGCTTCTACATAAATTACATCTGCATCTGGAAGAAAGAGGTGGGAGTGAAATTATGTGGGAACAAATTTCTGAAACTTAGAATGCAACATGTTACAGAGACAGTCATATTTAAATACATACAATTTGTTTCACACTGGAAGAACTTAATGTCCATTATCAGTTTGTTGAAACCAAGTCTTTGATAATATTAAGCATATTCTTCATAGCTATACCAATTTTGCTTGTAGGACAGCCAATTAATCTGAACTTTAGAACTGGAGTGGAGGGTCTCTCTCTATATATATTAGTTGTACATTATTATAGTCATGTGTGACACCCACACCATTTGTGGACACATGGGATGAATGGAATATTGCATTCTCGGTAGATCTCGGATTGCTGCTTTACCACCCAAGACTCAAAAGGGATTTCATTCTCACCTAAACACTGTATCATTACATCAGGCACATGCCCACTGTTTCCTCAGGTGGGATTTGAAGCATGCTAAATTTTCCCAGTCTATATCAACAGCCCATAAAAGAGTACAAACTAATTCACTGAGTGCCAGAAGTAGAAGAAATTTTATGCATGTTTTATTCCAGAGAGGATATATATTCTGTATGTATGCTGGAATTGCTTTGCTCCGCCACCGACAGTAGACATTAGTAATCATGGTACATGTGGCTTCTCAATCTTCTTTCACAAAGCCCTCCAGTCATGAAGTGAACCCTATTTGCCATCCTCTTCTAACTCTTTTATTGTGCTCATAAGGAAATTAAGGCACAAAGACTTGTAGTAGAACCCTTCGACTTAGTGACAGAGGTAACTAATGTCCAGGATAAGACTAATAAATATCTCGACTCCTAGCCAGATATTTTCCCCACTGCATTATGTTACCTCCTGAATGAAAAAAGTCTAGGGTCCAGACTGATGGGGAGGAAACATAACTTTCCTCTACCCTCTCATCTTGAGTAGATGGGGCCTGCAAATTAAGCTGACACAAAACAAAAAGCTGCAGTTTTTATTGATGTTAATATTTTTTTATGTGCACAGGAGAAGTGACAGAAAAGAAGTGAAAACTCAAAGAACTGGTTAGCCAAGGAGATTATATACCATTTTAACAAAGGGCAATAAATTATGGAGAAGTGACTAGAAAGTGGAAAGGGGATTTGGGCTTCTAGTGGTGATAAATTGCGGGAAAGTGACTAGGAAATGTCCAGGGACTAAACATAATGGAAGATAAGGGTTGTTTTAGTAAGGTTTGTTTATACAGATTCATCTCAGTGTGGCTCCCTGTCTCTGGTTATTAAGAGCTGAACTCTTCTTCCTGGGCACCCTCGTCAAAGCAGAATTTCTGCCCCGATTTTAGACAGATAAGGGAGGGCAGAGAACTCTTCTTATATCTGTTAATTCTCAGTTGCCTTCAGCTTAAAATAATTATTATGCCAAAGTGGCATCTTTTGGGGTAGCATAGTCTGATCCCCTTTAAACTATAGACAGTGAGGATATATAACCACTATGGTTTCATGTTTCTTAGCTAACTTAGTGAACTCACTAAGCAATCTTTCCAGGCACAGTCACTGGCCATCTGCCCACCATCACGCCCCCCCCGCCCTTAATCTCTGGGTGTTCCTTCTAGGTTCTGCCACTTGAAGTTTCCACATTACAGCTTTACTTGTCATCTTTAAATTATCTAATATTTTTATTTTATTTTTTAAAGATCTTTTATTTATTTATTAGAGAGAGAACACGAGTGGAGGGAGGAGCAGGAGAGGGAGAAGCAGACTCCCCACTGAGCAGGGAGCCCTATAAGGGGCACGATCCTGGGACCCTGGGATCATGACCTGAGCTGAAGGGAGACACTTAACCGACTGAGCCACCCAGGTGCCCCAAAATTATCTTAATATTTTTCATTCTTTTAGTTTCTAGATGGAAAAGATTCTACTTATCTGAGCCTTTTGTGTATCTCTTACGGACCTATGGCCTCAAGTTCTGTGATCAAGCAGTTCCCTTACCCCCAGTTTACTGGGTTAGAATGTACTACACAGGCTGATCTCTGAGAAACCCAAGTGAAGTGCAAAGATCATGGCTTTAAGGAGACAGATATTGAATCCAGTCCTTGTTCTGCTAGATACTGGCAGCAAGACTTAAACAGAACCATTATGGACACTAAATTTCAATGCATGTATGTCACCTAGGCTGATGTTGAGGCTTAATAAATGGTGTCATTTTGATGATGATGATGATGACTAGTGTTGATAAACTCCACTGTTTTATATAGTTTTCTCCAAAAGAACCTAGTTAATTATCTACAGATTTCTTCCTTTCTCCTACTCCTTTCCCCCATCCTTCCCCTTTACAAGCACATCAGATAGAAACATATTTAAATACCTACAATATTCATTTCTTTGGGAAAGACAACTATGTCTTGGCTTAGAGAGATTTTACTGACTTCACTACATGTAAGGTGTAACATTTAAATATCTTACACAAAAGTCAACTTAGATATCTCTTCCTCTAGGCATCAGTCCCTAACAAGCCAGACCACCAGCACCTGGTGTCCAAAGGCTATACTGGTCTCTGTTGCCTACTCACTCATATCTCTACCCTCTAAATTCTAATCTCCTTCGGAGGAGCATTAGTGTCAAGTTCAGTTTGTCTTGCATCATAGTAGGTGATTATTTCTAAAAGAATAAATGAATTAATGTTATCTGGGATGGAAGGTAGGGAAAAATAAGGAGGTCAGTTCCCCAGCCACTATGATTTGGGGATAATGAATATTTGGAAATTATTTGGACAAAGAAATGAAAATTACTTAATTTACAGTGATTAAATTGAAGCTATTTAATTCACCCTTTTCCCTCTGAAACACAAATAGCTGATATAACAAGTTCCCATTTAGATGCATTTAAGCAGAAAGATTCATTTTCTTTTTTTTTTTTTAATGAAAAGCCAAAGCACTGGATGATTCATATTTCTAGGAAAATATTCCTATAGGCGTTTTCATCTCTGAATAAACATTCATCTTCAAAAGTATGTTTTTAATAAAAAAGAAGACTGGTGAATTTATTTTATGACGTTTCTTGGTGAACAAGTTCCAGAGATTTTTTTAAAAGGTCTGTAAGGCTCACTCTATGCAAACACATGTCATAGGAAAAGCTTGTCTTTACTCTCTATACACAGAACCAATCAATCCCAGCAGCAAGCAAAGAAGATGGCATAATTGTGCTATGACTAGAGAGATAGCAGGAAGGGCTCCAGTGAACTTCTTGGCATAATGAACTGGTAATAAAAATCCTACTATTAGACCTGTATCTTTTTGACTCCCTGTTACAATGAAGACAGCCTTGTTCTGGGAGAGAAATATTTATTATGTTCTTTTTCAGGAATTATTTTGATTGAGGGAAAGTTCAAAAGTATGCCAGAGTGGGAAAGGATATTTCCTATATATATTCAATAAATGGCTCATAGATAGAATGAATATACTAAAAATATTTAAGGAAAGGTATATAACCCAACAGAAAAATAGGCAAATGGCTTGAATAGACATTTATAATACAGGGTATTCTGGTCATGTCTATCACAGCTTAATAGGAACCTTAAAAAGGTTAAACATGTTTCCAAGTCAATTGGTGCGTCCCAGAACAAACCTCCAAAACAATTATAGAAATACAAAAATATCCAGCACTTGACAAGTTAAAATTTACACTATCTAGCATTCAATCAAAAATTACCCAGCGTGCAAAGAAGCAGAAAAATATCCAGAATGCAGAGAAAACTCAATCAGTAGAAACAGACCCAGAAATTACTCAAGTGATAGTAAAGAATGATATTAAAATAGCCTTTTTTTTTTTTTTTTTAAGAGAGAGAGTAGGGAGGGGCAGAGGAAGAGAATCTCAAGCAGACTCCCCACTGAGCGCAGAGCCCAACACGGGCAATCTCACGACCCTGAGATCATGATCTGAGCCAAAACCAAAAGTCAGATGCTTAACTGACTGAGCCACCCAGGCGCCCCTGAAACAACTTTTAAAACTCTATTCCATATGTTTAAGAAGGTAAAAGAAAACATGAGTATGTTAATGAGAAACTGGAAGATAACGTAAAACTGAGCAAAATGTAAATCCTAAAATTTTAGAGAGAAAAAAAATTTCAGGAAAGAAAATTAAACTAGATGGGATTAATAGGAGGTTAGAATGTTGCAGAAAAAAACAGTAGACTTGAAGACCTAATAATAAACTTTGCAATGATATTCAACAAAGAAAAAATACGGTTTTAAAAAAGTAAGCTGGGGCGCCTGGGTAGACGTTAAGCGTCTGCCTTCGGCTCAGGTCATGCTCCCAGAGTCCTGGGATCGAGCCCTGCACCGGGCTCCCTACTCGGTGGGAAGCCTGCTTCTCCCTCTCCCTCTCCCCCTGCTTGTGTTCCCTCTCTCACTGTGTCTCTCTCTGTCAAATAAATAAATAAAATCTTAAAAAAAAAAAAAAAAGTAAGCTGTGGGATAACTTCAGACAGCTTAACATATTTGTAATTGAAGTCCCTGAAGGAGAAAGAGAGGGAAGCCAGAAAGAAAAAATTTTTTTAAACAATGGTCAACATTTTTTTCAAATTAGATAAAAATAATAAACTTATACTTCATAGAAGTACAACAAAGCTACCACCAGAAATATGAAGAAATTGACACCAAGACACATCACAATCAAATGACTTAAAACCAGAAAAAATTTAAAAACAGCTAGAAGAAATAAAACGGAAACATTATATACATGGGGACAGAGATATCCGTGATTGCCCTGGGGGAGGGGAAGAAAGGAGGGACAGGATGGAATAATTACAAAGGGACATTAAGGAAACTTTTAGGGGTGATAAATATATTCATTGCCTTGATTGTGATGGTGGCTTCACAGGTTTATACATGTCAAAACTTATCAAATTGTACATTTTAAATATGTGAAGCTTATTGTATATCAATTATATCTCAATAAGGCTATTAATAACTTCATAATGAGAAACCATCACACAGCCACTAAAACAGATAAAATTAAAAAACAGTACCAGGTATTAGCAAAAGTGAAATTCTCACCCACAGGTATGACAGCATAATCAATAACTGTGTTGGTGGAGCCGGGCTGGCTCCATAGGTTAAGCATCTGATTTGATTTAGGCTCAGCTCATGATCTCAGAATCGTGAGATCGAGCCCCTCGGTGGGCTCCATGCAGTGAGTGTAAAGCCTGCTTAAGATTCTCTCTCTCTCCCTCTCCCCCTGCTCTCTCTCTCAAAAATAAATAAATTAAAATAAAATAATAAAATAAACCACTTTGGAAAATTCTTTGACAGTGTATCCTAAAGCTGAACTTGTAGCATACACTATCCATCAACAATTTTACTACGAGGTATATAGCCGGGAGAAATAAGTGCATATGTTTATCAAATTACATGTGCACAAGCAGGACTACTCATAATAATGCACCCCCCCACCCCAGAAAATCTCAAAGTCCAACAAAAATAGAGTGGATAAAATATGGCATATTCATAATATAGAAAACTACAGAAAGTAAAGGCAAGACTGCTAAACATAACCATCTGGATGACTCTCAGAGACATAATGTTTAGCAGTAACAAAAGAGTATATATCATATGATCCCAACTATATAAAGTTTAAAATAGGCACAACTAATTTAGGTGATACAAGTCATGATGATGGTTCCCTTTATGGGAGGAAGTGACTGGGAGGGAGAATTGGGGGCAGTTGGGGTGATTATGCTATATTTCTTGATCTGGATACTGGTAACACATATGTGTTTAATGAAAATGTAAAAAGTAACATACATTTTATAAAAGATCCACAAAACAAAAGGATATACATTAAACATTCAAAATTTTTTGGCTATGGTGCGGAGGGGAAAGAGAGAGATGGAGATAAAAAAAAGGTGGGAGGAAGGAAGGGATTTAACTGTGGTTTATCTCCTTATGAAGAAGAATTATTCATATTAATAAAATGTACCGTTTAGTATGAAGTAGTATGTGTCAGGCAGTCTTAGTTTTTTAGTCCCAAATCTATCCTTACCTAAATGTCTATGCTTGCTACACTCCTCCCATCCTTTTTACTACCATCTTCCCCATTAACAATAACAACAACAACAAAAAGGTTGGCATTACTTATTTGGTGGTAAAATTAGATAATATGTATAGTTTCAAACACATTTTAAAGAAATCCTGAAATTCTTCAACCAACATGGCAATATCCTTAGAATTCCCATATATTTAATTATATCATTTTTCCTCAAAACCCGTACTTTCATACCCATTTTTATAAAATTCTGAAGCTACTACATGTCTCAATAATAGGCAGCCCACTAATTATGTAGGAAGTCCTGAGGAAAATTCCAGATTCCTGAAGAAAGTTTAACCGTGAGCCCCTTAAAATCTCCAAAATGCACAATGAGGGGTGCCTGGCTGACTCAATTGGTAGAGCATGTGACTCTTGATCTTGGGGTTGTGAGTTCAAGCCCCACATTGGGTGTAGACATGAAAAATTTTAAAAAATGCACAATGAGAAACAGAGCTTATAAATCCTAAATCTAAATGAAGATTTCTTAATTGAGAATGGAAATATTTATAACCCCCTAAATTTCTAGTGTACTTCTGGTGTACTTTTAAATGTTCAGACATGGAGGGCCTAGTACTTTTTACTTCATTCTTGCCTTTCCCCACCATTTACCTTCAACAGATGGATAAAGATATATATCTATATACAAATATATATCTAATGGAATATTATTCAGCCCATGAAAAAGATCAGGTGTGACAACATGGATGGACCTTGAGGGCATTACGCTAAATGAAATAAGTCAGAGAAAGACAAATACTGTAGGATATCACTTACATGTGGAATCTAAAAAGGCAAACTCCTAGAAACACAGAGTAAGTAGAAAGGTAATTATGGGAAGGATTGGGGGGGATGGGCAGGTGTTGGTCGAAGGGTACAAACTTCTGGTTATAAGATGAATAAGTCCTGGGGATCTAATGTACAGCATGGGAACTGTAATTCACAATACTGTATTATGTACTTAAGAGAGTACATCTTAAATGTTATCACCACACAAAAGAAATGATAATTATGAGACATGATGGAATTGTTAGCTAACACTACGCTGATAATCACTTTACAATATATAAATGTATCAAATCAACATATTGTGTGCCTTCAACTTCTACAATGCTACATATCAGTTATATTTCAGTAAAGCTGGGAAACAACAGGAGAGCCTAAATACACATAGATAAATAATATGTGATATATTCATGTACTAGCAGATCACAAAGCCATTATTAAAGGAAAAAACTGTAAAAAAATAAAGAATTAGGGATAATTAGCTAGAATGCTGAGCAGAAACCTAAAATCAAATAATAATGGAAATTTTTGCTACATGGAAATTCTACTGTGAATTTATTATAAGCATCAAATTACAGTAAAAAATACTTAGACTATTATATCAAAGTTTGAAACAAGTGAGAGTAGGCTCATATGCTCTGACAGAATCAGATTACATATTACAGTATCTTTAATCCTCTAAGGCAAGGCAAGAAGTAACACAAAAGAAAGGTGTTTGTGCAGAATTCCATGGGAAGTTTAACTCCAGTAACAGGTTTCTATAATGAAATGACACTTTATTAAATTACTGCAGTGTTCACTGCCAGGCATGTAATACATATTCAGTATTATAAAATCAGCTTGAATTTGGGTACTATAACATTCCAGTGCTGAAAATATAGATGTCTCTGCCTTTGAATCTAATCCCCCTATATAGATGTCTGCCATCTCGTCTGGCTTTCGATGTCAAATGCAAATATTTCAAATTTGTTAAAATGAAGGTTTCCTTAATGGTGAATGAGGTAATTTTGTCACTATCCTTCCTCGTCACTGATAATTAAAAACTTAACTTCTTGCAAGACGATACTTTTAAAATGACTTCCTCCCACCCACACAAAACACTTATTAATTCAGCTCAGGACACTTTATGACTTCATGTGAGCTCCAAATCCTAGCAGTTAGAGATATATAAACAGCATAAAAACCTATGCTTTATGCAGTGTTTAGCAAACCATAATTGCTCTCTCTTTGGCATTTGCTTTCTATCTTATGTATCTCCTAATCCTTGATGTGCACGTTGAAAATGTCACCAAGTCCTCTGAAATTAATCACATATCCACATCTGAACCAGACAAACCTTGTTTATTTGCCTGAATCACACATATTCAGGGACTTCCAAACTCCAGAAATTTCCATAAATTTATATTTAGTGTCTAGAAAAGTAAGACAAAAACACACACTCGCCCTGGTAACAACACTGTCTTTTGTGAGAAATGTTTTCTGACAGACTAGGAAGAATCCTTGAAAACAAACATACTTTCCAACATACTGCAGAATTATTAGACTATGGTTAGATTGTTCTTTTGCTGGAGTAGGATAATGTATTAAAGAAGTAGGCCTCTCAAGGCAGAGCAGTAAGGAGAAAACACAGTAGTGAAGAAAGATCAATACATATTGACACTCTCCTGTGAAGATGGTATATAAAAGGAAGACGGAAAAACAAACTTAGGATCTAACCACCATCAATCTTTTTCATTATTGTACACTCAGATCTGGCCAAGACAGCAAAGCAAAGAGATGCATTCATCTTTTCTTACTTCTGATGCTATGAGAGGGTAGTTTGCTTTTAAGCTATTTTGTAGGGTTGAGTGCTAATTTATTCCCTATGTAAAGAACCTAATTTACATCATGATTATTTGTTATGCTCTAAAGATAGATAATTGTTCTCACCGTTTCCCTCCTGTAACTCAGCTTTTTAACACCTTTTCTAGAGTCTGCATAGATGATTTTGTCATTTACAAAATACTCTTTCAGGAAGCTGTCTATCCAATTTGCGAGTCAACGTGCATGAAACATGTTACTGTAGGAATCTATAGAATTGTTTTGTCTGTATTTGGCTGCCATAAATTTTGTCAACAGTTATTGATACTGAATGTAGACCATCCTAGACAAACGGTAGGTGCCCCCTTCTGGTCCAGAGGATGGCAAATGATAGACATACATACCTGCACCCATAGACCCTATTGAAAAAGTTAATCATAACAGTACAAAATTACTTTCCAGAATTAATTCCAATTCTCTGAAATTCTGAATTACCTATTAAACCCTCTTCCTCTGCAAATTAGTAATTAAGGAAAAGAAGAATGTATATACAATGTATCATACTTTCTATTTTTAACATTCATTGAAAAATATGGCCAAACTCATTAATTCAAATGAAAGGAAAATTGTTCCATGCCATTGTTTATTTTCAGAAGAATTCAATATCTTCATTTAAGTTCAAAAGACAATAATGTAAAACAAAGTTTCATCCTTTATATTCATATTTGTTAATATAATTTATTGCCTAATCACCCACTTAGGATTGTCTATATATTTTTTGTTTTCTTGTTTCTTACAGGAAGCCATTTTTCAAGGAATATAATTCTCCATAGTATTGGCTTTGATAGAATGTGTAACCTGTGTTCCTATCACTTCTATTAAATTACTATATTACATATCACTTATGATATTTTCATTAAATATAATATCCCCATGTAGGTAGACATCTGTAAACAGTTTTTAGAGAGTTAACTGGTTTTTGAGGGGAAATAAATTGACAAACAAGAGATAGAATGTAGGGCACTGAATGTGGACTAATAACAGAACCCACCCAAAAAAAGAAGAAGAAATAGTTAAACAAAATCTGAAGAAGAAATGAACAGAAATCAAGAGAAGCAGGGTGAGGATGACTAGAGGTAAGAAGGAAGAAAAACTACAAAAAGATACAAGATGGAAGGTTAAGCAACATGGCAAGGGGCCAAAGTGGAAGGAAGCAGAAGGCAGAAACCCCGAGAGCCAGAGTCAGAGTCACATGTGGTGGGGTGTGGTGGCTCTGACCTGTGCAGGGGTGGGGGTCCCAGTGCTGGAACCAGGATGAAGATCAGTAACTTTGATGGGCACTTGGATGACCTAAGATCATCCAGGAGAGTGAAGTCAAGATCCTGTGCACTCTGACAGGAGAGATCGTGGTAGAAGAGTACAATGTGCAGAGGGTGGAGTCACCAGTCATAGTATGTGGTGACATCCCTGGACAATTCTCTAACTTCAAGGATCTGTTCAGTGTGGGTGGTAAGTCCCTGAGACAAATGGCCTTTTCATAGGAGACTTTATGGATCACAGTTTCTGGGCATTGAAACATTCTTCCTGCTGCTGGTACTTAATGTTAAATATGCTGACCACATCACCAAGATCCTGGGGAACCCCTAGAGCCACCAGATCCCCTAGGCATATGGCTTCTATGATGAGTGCCTACACAAATATGGATTGGTGCATATGTGGTGCTACTGACCTGAGATCTTTGACTAACTTAGCCTGTCAGTCTTCTGCATGCACAGGTGCTCTCTCCTCCATCCAGACCCTAGACCAGATTCAGACAATTGACTAAAAGCAAGGGGTGCCTCATGACAGGGCCATGTATGATCTGCTCTCATCTGACCCTAAAGACAGCCCATAGGACTGGCTACCTCTTTGGCAGTAACATGCAGCCAACAACATTGGCATGATCTGTTATGCCCACTAACTGGTGAGGAAAAGTTACAGGCGGTACTTCAGTGAAATTGTGCTCACTGTGCTTTTTCTATCATTTTGGGAATGTGGCAGCCATCTGGGAGCTGGATGAGCATCTCTAGAAAGATTTCATCATCTTCTGGGCTGCCTCACGAGAGACATGGGGCATCCCTTCCAAGAAGCTTATAGCCAACTGCTTCCAGTGATCCTTTGGTCCCTCCAGCTCCTCTGGCCCTCAGGCCACTGTGACTTTGTCTTCTTCTCCAGATAGAGGCTGGGCATTGGGGCTTAGGGACTGTCCCTGGCTCGACTCTCCTCCTCAAAGAGGACACTTCAAGAATAAGGACGTTTTCTGGAGAGGCTTGGAGCCTTAGCTCCATGCTCCTCTCCCTTCTCCCTACTTGAACCATTAAGTTTCCAGTATTTTTGTTTCTTTTTTTTCCTATTTTATTGTTTGCTTTTAGATAAAAATTTTGAGGAGAAAAAGGCATTGGTTGATTAAATTTTTTAAATGAGTAGATTTAAAGGAAATTATTAAAGAAATAATAGTTCAGGAGTTATTTAAATATGGAAAATCATGAAAATAGACTCTAATGACTACAATTAGAATACACTATTCTATTCCATACCTCTTTCTGATCAGGATCCCTACTTTAAGGTTCCTTAGCTTGTAAATTACCCATTAACTATGTTATATCTCAATCTATCAGATAAATTTAATATTTATGTTGCACTTGGGGATACATATTTCAATCATCAACTTCATGATAAACCCTGGTGGGAAGTGTGCTGGTTACTAGAGATGAAATAAAAGGATGTCTATAATGCTTACATTTACTTAGATTTTAGCCTAGAATCAGATCCAGTGCCCACGTCCAACAAACTTTACCTCTTCAACCACAAATTTGGCAGCTGTATTATGACATTCATCACATTCTCATCTTTGCAGTTCATGGAAATGTGTGCACAATAAAAGAATAAATAATCTTGTTACTTTTAATACATGTTTGAATGTATAGTTTTGCAGATGACTCTGCTTATGTGGTACAGTATTGGTCAATTAAGAAGTATTTCAGAGTCCCATGAGCAACAAGTTGGTCTCCAACTTCCCATTTTTAAAAACACAAGTGTAACATCTAGATTGTTCTCAAGGTAACTTTGTTGCCAAAATCCAATATTCATATCTACCTACATCCTTTCTCAAATTGTGGCTTTCTCCAGGTTAGGAGGCTTTGTGATTACAATGATACCATTTAGCTCAAGTGCAATTCTAGGGAGAGTCAATGAAATTCTGCTCTGGAGCATGCACTGTGACATAATGAGATTCAGTTTCTGGCTTAATTTAGCTTTGAGGCAGGGGGCTGAAATTTTCACGGCTTTAGTATGATGTTCACTAGTTTGCAGAACTCTGAGATCTATGCTAGAAAATAATTGCAAAAAAATAGGAGATATAACCATATCTTTACCAAAAAGAGAGTTGAACCAGGCTGGTAGGGTGACATGCATAAACATGTTATAAGAATAGTCTGTACATAGAGGATCCTAAGTTTTGGCTCTGGATTCAAGAGAAAAACTCTAGTCTACCTAAATATCAAGATGATTCAGAGAAAGGAAAGTCAACATAAACAAAAGCAAAGAACAAGAGCTCTGGAATAAGACAACCCTACATGCACATCTTAACTGGAATTTTTATTTCTTCTAGGAGCCTTATTTTTTTTTTCTCTTTTTACAAAAAGCTTTTGACAGAGATGAGCTGTATTTCTTCGTACCCAGATTGCTGTGTGGCATTTTCCTACTCTCCTATTAGGGCCAGAACAGCTCAGTAAGGCTCTGGGTTTTCTGTAGGGGATTCAGTTCGAGCTTCTGCCTCCACACACTGTAAGAGCTGTTTCCTATGTCCTTTTGAATATTAAAACTCCAGTGCCCAAGACCTAGAGTAAGTCCCGAAGGAACTAAAATAGAAATATACTTACATTTTTGGCTTAGATTTTTTTAAGTTGGTTTTTTTCTTTTGAGTTAACCTATTGTAACTAAAATGTTTTTGACTAGAATCTTCTATCCATGGTTTTTTATGTGTTTGTGGAGGAAAGCTGAGCATCTGGTTAACTTAATTTTCCACCCTGCTGACATCTGCTGTAAGACACATTTTGAGGCCTCTGCATTCCTGGTTGTACTTCTCTGCTTTTAAAATATTACTGCTGTCTGTGTTGTGGTAGACCTAAAATAGGCAGTTTTGTGATGAATGGGCATAAAAAGTTGGCATCTGTCTGGTTTGAATGAACCCATTGCTAGGAAAAGAAATTGAGGCAGTATTTGAACTCAAATATTATTAACAAACCACTAAATAATATACTACATAATAAACTGTATTTTACTGAACAGTGAGCCTGAGAAACATATTACAGAATATTAATAAGGAAATATGTGTTCCTTAAACTACATATTGTCTGGTACAATGAATGATAATTCACAGGATGAACCTTGGAAATGAAGAGTAGTTTTAAAAATCTTCATAAATAAACCAATTTTGGGGAAAAATATTTTATGATGGGAATATGGGAACATGAATTAGGAAATGCAAAATAAAAATATATATTTCTAATGAATTTGAAATTAATTTTGTTACTATATCATATAACCTATTAAAATTAAAAATATTTTCTCCTGGAAAAATGATCTTATAAAGATATCAAGTTGTCCTTCTCTAAATAGGTATTAACTTCATAGAATTTTTCTCTAATTTTATCTCCTTGATTTTTTTTTTTTTAAAGATTTTATTTACTTATTTGACAGAGAGACAGAGCGCACAAGTAGGCAGAGTGGCAGGCAGAGGGAGAGGGAGAAGCAGGCTCTTGCTGAGCAGGGAGCCCGATGCAGGGCTCGATCCCAGGACCCTGGGATCATGACCTGAGCCAAAGGCAGACGCTTAACCGACTGAGCCACCCAGGAGCCCCTACCTCCTTGATTTTTGTCTGAATTGATTCACTTTTTTTTTTTTTTTAAAGATTTTATTTATTTATTTGACAGAGAAAGAGAGAAAGAGTTCACAAGCAGGGAGAGAGGCAGAGGAAGAGGGAGAAGCAGACTTCCTGCTGAGCAGGGAGCCCGAAGTGGGGCTTGATCCCAGGACCCTGAGATCATGACCTGAGCTGAAGGCAGCCACTTAACCGACTGAGCCACCCAGGCGCCCCTGAATTGATTCACTCTTATCTGTGTTTAATCCCTGTCAATAACATCTGGGTGAAAATGAAAAAACAATCTCTTCTGTTTCATGAACAGTCATGAGTTTGATTTATTAACAAATTGATGAATCATTTTGGTCAACTGGCTACTTCTGCTGGATCAATATGTTGTATTAATTACCTATAAGACTCAGCTCTGATTTTGGTAGTAACAATACAACCTAGTGAAATCTTTACATCCTATTTTTTACTTTTACTCAAACTTCACAAATTTAGAAACTGTTCTTTTCATAGCAATTGGGATTGAAATGATCTGAATGTCTAAATAGTATCACAGCTCTAGGGAAGTGTTTTTTCACATTGTCTACAAAACTTATGACACCATTTAATGTATAAGTATGAAATTATTTTTTAAATTTAGAACTTGTAGAAGATTGCCGAAACTCTCAAATCTATACTTTCTCTCTGGTCCAGGTTATTTGTATGTATTGATCAAGTAATTGAAAATATTTCCAGATAACCACAACATTTGACATCATAAAGACTTGACTTCAGAGTATTACACATAATTAAAAATATGATACAATAATTGTGACTTGCAAAATTATTACCAATGGAGGATTTTAAGTTCAACTTGCAAGATATATATTCTCACATCAAAACCTCAACATTTCTGTACACTAACAATGAGACAGAAGAAAGAGAAATTCAAGAGTCGATCCCATTTACAATTGCACCAAAAACCATAAGGTACCTAGGAATAAATCTAACCAAAGAGGCAAAGGATCTGTACTCAGAAAACTATAAAATACTCATGAAAGAAATTGAGGAAGACACAAAGAAATGGAAAAACGTTCCATGCTCATGGATTGGAAGAACAAATATTGTTAAAATGTCTATTCTACTAGAGCAATCTATACATGCAGTGCAATCCCTATCAAAATACCATCAACTTTTTTCACAGAGCTGGAACAAATGATCCTAAAATGTTTATGGAACCAGAAAATAGCCAAAGGAATGTTGAAAAAGAAAACCAAAGCTTGTGGCATCACAATTCCAGATTTCAAGCTCTATTACAAAGCTGTAATCATCAAGACAGTATGGTACTGGCACAAAAACAGACACATAGATCAATGCAACAGAATAGAGAACCCAGAAATGGACCCTCAACTCTATGGTGAACTAATCTTTGACAAAGCAGGAAAGAATATTCAATGGAAAAAAGAGTCTCTTCAACAGATGGTGTTGGGAAAACTGGACAGCCACATGCAGAAGAATGAAACTGGACCATTTCCTTATACCATACACCAAATAGACTCAAAATGGATGAAAGACCTAAATGTGAGACAGGAATCCATCAAAATCCTGGAGGAGAACACAGGCAGCAACCTCTGTGACCTCAGCCACAGCAACTTCTTGCTAAACACATCTCCAAAGGCAAGGGAAACAAAGGCAAAAATGAACTATTGGGACTTCATCAAGATATAAAGCTTCTGCACAGCAAAGGAAACCGTCGACAAAACCAAACGACAGCCGACAGAATAGAAGAGGATATTTGCAAATGTCTTTTCAGATAAAGGGCTAGTATCCAATCTATAAAGAACTTATGAAACACAACACCCAAAGAACAAATAATCCAGAAAAAAAAATGGGCAGAAGACATGAGCAGACATTTCTCCAAAGAAGACATCCAAATGGCCAACAGACACAAGAAGAAATGTTCAACATCACTTGGCATCAGGGAAATCCAAATCAAAACCTCAATGAGATACCACCTCACATCAGTCAGAATGGCTAAAATTAACAAGTCAGGAAATGACAGATGTTGGCGAGATGTGGAGAAAGGGGAACCTTCTTACACTGTTGGTGGGAATGCAAGCTGGTGCAGCCACTCTGGAAACCAGTATGGAGGTTCCTCAAAAAGTTGAAAATAGAGCTACCCTACGACCCAGCAATTGTACTACTGGGTATTTACCCAAAGGATACAAACATAGTGATCCAAAGGGCACCTGCACCCCAATGTTTATAGCTGCAATGTCCACAATAGCCAAACTATGGGAAGAGCCCAGATGTCCATTGACAGATGAATGGATAAAGAAGATGTGGCACACACACACACACACACACACACTGGAATACTACTCAGCCATCAAAAAATGAAATCTTGCCATTTCCAACAACATGAATGGAACTAGAGGGTATTATGCTAAGTGAAATAAGTCAACCAGAGAAAGATAATTATCATATGATCTCACTCATATGTGGAATTTAAGAAACAAAACAGAAGATTGTAGGGGAAGGGAGGAGAAAATAAAACAAGACAAAATCAGAGAGGGAGACAAACCATAAGAGACTCTTAATTATAGGAAACAAACCGAGGGTTGCTGGAGGGGAGGGGAGTGGGGGGATGGGGTAACTGGGTGATGGACATTAAGGAGGGCACGTGATGTAGTGAGCACTGGATATTATATGTAACACTGATGAATCACTGAACTCTAACTCTGAAACTAATAATATACTATATGTTAATTAATTTGAATTTAAATTTAAAAAGAATACAAATAAAACATAATTTAAGAAACAGCCTTAAATAGCTGCATAGGATTTTTGGAAATTTTTTTGCACTTAACTTTTGTTATTTAATGAAATTTTCATTCAGTAAAATATCTCAAAAATATTACACACACACACATAAACCCTCAACATAATAAAGGCCATATATAAAACACCCACAGCTAACATCATACTGAATAGTGAAAAACTGAGAGCTTTCTCTCTAAGGTCAGAAACAAGGCAAGGATGTCCATTCACCACTTTCACTCAATATAGTACCAGAAGTCCTAGCCACAGCAATCAGACAAGAAAAAGAAAGAAGTCAAAACATTCACTATTTGCAGATAACATAATACTAGACATAGAAAATCCTAAAGACTCCACCAAAAACTAGACGTAATTAATGAATTCAGTAAAGTGGTAGGATACAAAATTAATATCCAGAAATTGGTAGCATTTTTATGCACTAATAATGAAGTAGCAAAAAGAGAAATTTAAAAAATGGCACCATTTACAATTGCACCAAAAAGAATAAAATACCTAGGAATAAACTTAATGAAAGAGTTGAAAGACCTGTACTTCAAAAACTATAAAACACTGATGAAAGAAACTGAATATTACACAAGTGGAAAGATATTCCATGCTTATGGGTTGGAAGAATTAATATTGTTAAAATGTTCATATTACCCAAAGTAATCTACAGATTCAATGCAATCCTTATGAAAATACCAACAGCACTTTCACAAAACTAGAATAATACTAAAATTTATATGGAATCACAGAAGACCCCAAATAGCCAAAGCAGTCCTGACAAAGAAGAACTAAGCTGGAGGTATCACAATATCAGATTTCAACATATATTATAAAGCTGTAGTAATCCAAACAGTATGGTACTGGCGCAAAAATACACACACAGATCAGGAAAACAGAATAGAGACTCCAGAAATAGACCTACATTTATATGGTCAGTTACTTTATGACAAAGAAGGTAAGAATATACAATGGGGAAAAGACAGTCTTTTTAGTAAATGGTGCCAGGAAAACTGGACCACTTCCTAACTCCAGGAATAAGCTCAAAATGGATTAAAGACCTAAATGTGAGATCTGAAACCATATAAATCCTAGAAGAGAACACAGGCATATTGGATGTAGCAACATTTTTCTAAATATACCTCCTAAGGCCAGGGAAACAAAAGCAAAATTAAACTGTTGGGACTACATCAAAATAAAAAACCTTTGCACAGCAAAGGAAACCATCAACAAAATAAAAAAACCTACTGAATGAAAGAAGATATGTGCAAGTGATATATCTGATACGGGACTAATATCCAAATTATATAAAGAACTTATGCAACTCAACACCAAAAGAATAAACAATCTGATTTTAAAAAGGGCAGAGGACCTGAACAGATATTTTTTCCAAAGAAGACATCCAAATGGCCAACAGACACATGAAAAGATGCTCAACATCACTCATCATCAGGAAATGCAAATCAAAACCACAATGAGATATCACCTCACACCTGTTAAAATGCCTAAAATCAAAATGACAAGAAATAGCAAGGACGTGAAGAAAAAGAAACCCTCGTGCTCTGTTGATGGTAATGTAAATTGGTACAGCCACTATGGGAAATAGTATGGAGGTTCCTCAAAAAGTTAAAAATAGAAATACCATATGATCTAATAATTCTATTACTGGGTATTTACCCAAAGAAAATGAAAATGCTAATTTGAAAAGATATATGCACTTCTATGTTTATTGAAGCATTATTTATAATAGCCAAGATATAGAAGCATCCTAAGTGCCCATCAATAGACAAATGGATAAAGGAAAATGTGGTACATATATACAATGGAATATTGCACAGTCATAAAAAAGGATGAGATTGTGCCATTTTTGAGACAACATGGATGGACCCAGAGGGTATTATGCTAAGTGGAATAAGTCAGATTGAGAAAGACAAATACCGCATGATTGCACTTATAAGTGGAATCTAAAAAACAAACCGAAATGAATAAATAAATAAGAAGCAGAATTGGACCTATAAATACAGAGAACAAACTTATGGTTGCCAGAGGGGAGAGGCGTGGGGGGTTGGGCAAAATGGGTGAAGAAGAGATGAGAGATACAGGCTTCCAGTTATGGAATGAGTAAGTCACAGAAATAAAAGGCCACAGCATAAGGAATACAGCCAGTGATATTATGATAGCAATGTAACAGGACAGATGACAGCTACACTTGTGAACATAGCATAACACATAAACTTGTCAAATCACTAAGTTGTACACCTAAAGCTAATCTAACATTGTGTGTCCATTATAGTCAAATTGAAAAAAAAATAAATTTTGATATATGTTATGAAAGAAAGAAAGGAAGAAAAGAAGGAAGGAAGGAAGGAAGGAAGGAAGGAAGGAAGGAAGGAAGGAAGGAAGGAAGAAAAGGAAAGAAAGAAAAGAAAAAAGAAAAGAAAGAAAAGAAAAGGAAAGAAAGAAAAGAAGAAAGAAAGAAAAGAGGGAGGGAGGGAGGGAAGGAGGGAGAAGGAGGGGGAAAGAAAGGGAGGGAGGGAAAGAAAGGCTTCTTGCCAAAAACTAACTAGATACATAAACTTTGTCTTTTAGTAAACATAACAAATAAACATAAACAAACCTTGTGTTGGCAAGGCGTAGTGTCTTGGTTATGGTTATGTCTTCCAACTAATGGCAATTGGTTCTGCTAATGTAACCACATTTCCTTCCTTTATTTGCGATCAGTGGTGTGCATTTGTGAGGCAGGGTTGTTGTCCTAGTTAGTAGCCATAGAAGTGTGTTTGCTTCTTGAGATACTAGAGGGTTTTTAAGGGCATTTTAACCTGCTATATGACACTCATAAACACAACATTCACAAATGAATTAATGAACTCATGAATCCCCATACCTTATTAACTGTGGAAGACAGAGGTAAAACTTGCTCTGTTTTCCATATTTGCAAGTACCATATGCAGGAGTAGAAATGTAATGGAAACATATGCAGAAAATTATATTCTCAGCTTTGTCATCAATAGTTACCTCATTCCAAAAAAAAAAAAAGTTACCTCATTCCATTTTATTTGAATCCGTGCTTGTATAAAATGGAAATCTTATTTAGAAGATGAAATAGGATCTTTTAAACACTGAGATTTCATCTCCCTTATCCCTGTTTTTGCTTGGGGAGCAAATGAGGTCATGGATGGGTTTGGTGTGTGGTAGGTATGTTACTGACTGGTTCTCCCAAGGCAAGAGGTCAGGTCCAAACACAAATCAAATTCAAGAACCAAGAAATTCAGCCCTGAAGCTATGTTTCTAAGTCAGAGATAACAAATTCAAATGGGAAATAGTGGGCGAAAGAGCTAATATTAGAGAATAGACCAGGAATAGATTATGGACAATCCAAAACCTGGCAAGGGATTGAGCTTAAATTTTAATTTAGAATCCAGAGGTATTGGGGGAAAAGGTAGCCTGTGGAAGAGTGGAGACATATATTGGGCCAAAAAGTATCAGTGGGGAGAAGACATTGACTTTAAAATGCTAAGTATTCGATAAATAAAAAGATACTAGACCTCAAACCAAAACGCCCAGGGCTCTGCCTTTTTTTTTTTTTAGTTAGGACCATAGATAATTTTCATAAGCTATTTGTACCTCTGTAATTGTAATTCTAAAACCAAAATAATAAGCTGACTTCTTTAACATTGTGAGGATAAACTGGGGTAGTATAATTAGTCCATATCAGTGCTCAACAAATTATTTTTAGTTATTTTTGTCATATTTTTATTTCTCAAATTGGGTTTTTACATACAACAATAAAGGTAGTAAGCACATATATTACCTTCATCAATTATTGAAGCAAATTTTTTCTGTTTGACCCCAATAATATTGACTCACCCAAAATGGTATCCTTTAGTTGAGGGCAGTGGTTCTCAACCTTGATGACCAGTAGAATTATTATGTGAGCTTTTAAAAAGTATCCATGCCTAGGTGCTAATCCAGAATAATGAATTTAGATCTAGATGAGGTCCAGGAATCAGCATTTTTTTAAAAGTTCCTCCAGTGCTTTCAATGTGCAATAAATGTTGACAACTACATTTAGGGATACTAACATATTAAACAAGGTGACAGTCTACTTGTGTTAGCTGGGCTGGTCTACCATAGTTTTCTTTACAATGCCTTATTCTGAGAAATCATCTGCTGAAGGATAAGAATCAGGAAAAGCAAACTCTAATCCCTTTAAATTCACTTTGGAAAATGTTATGCCAATCTGATGTTGTCAAACCTCATGAGGCATCCAAAACTGGCAAATTCTTCTGATATTAAATTGAAACTGCATTTCTTTCTCTTTCTTGGAAAAGAAGCTTAGGAAGTACTCATGTAGCATACAGTCTACCACAAAATTCTAACAAAATTTCAGCCAGGCTATGCAAAGAAAAATTCTTAATCTACACACATTTTCTATAGACATATGATATTTTTAGAGTACATTTTTGGCAAACGCAAATACAGCATCAATATACAGCCACCTTCTACTTTCCATCCCATATACAGACGGCATTCAAATAGATCCAGTCTCTCTTCACTTTTCAATACAAGCAAGAACTCTGCGGGAAGGACACGGCTGCCTGTAAATTATAAGCATATCATGCATATGGCCATTGCTTAATCACCAGAAGACTGTCTCTGGTCTTTGAACACTGGCTGAGGCTAAACAATGGGCAAGGGACTAACAATTCCCCAGGCAATTGGGAGCAAGCTGACCCTTCTGCATAATAATCGCGGAAAGAAAGTTGTATGTAACTCTTAAAATAGCCAAGCTTAAAAAAGCTGACTGAGATGGCCACTCACGGCAGTCTAGTAACAAGTTTTGGGTGAGAGATCAAGGCATGAAAAATACTCTCTCTGCATAAATCTAATTCTCTAGGTCAATGTTACTCGAAGTTGTCTGTAGACAGATGGTGGTCCAAAAATTGTTGCCGATCGAAGTACAGAAATTGAAGGTAAGTATTTAGAAACTTCACAGCAATTTGACAAAGGAACTTTATACCTATTGAATCTAATAACGACAAAAAAAATGGGCTTGTAATTTATAGGTCTTAGAAGAATTCTTCTTTTTCTTTAAATTTCTTTTTATGGAATGTCAGTGATTGGCAAATTGGAAAATGAAAAAATAAAATGGGTTCTTTGCCCTATATAGTTCTAGAAACACTGGTCTAATTTACTTTATAGGAACTTTTATAAAAGCTAGTGTTTAAATTACAATGTTATAATGAAATGAAAGATCAAAATTACGTAGTTATAATTCCATCATTCTGCTCTTGAACCTTAAAGTCAAAAGGTAATTTATCCTGATTATTGTCTTTATAAAATTTAAATGTTAATGCCTACACCACAGGATAAATATAAAGGTTAAATTAAATAACATAAAGTGGATCATTCCTCAGCAGGAGATATATGGCCATTCTGACCTGGCCCCTGACTATCTTCCCATCTTCATCCCCTGCCCCTACTCCATATGCATATAAAACTCAAACTATAGTCACCTACAAACAGATTTCAGTTTACTCTGTGTCTTCTTTAGAAATGCTTTAAATAACAACATGAAAATGCTCCAAATCACCAAACTTAAGAGGGAAATGCAATTATATGATTCAAGTGACCAGAAAGTAAAAATATACCAATTGCTCAAAAGAAGAAAGATTTTACCTGACAGTTAAACCAGAAAGAAATTTCTCCCATTATAATCTATAGAGAAAATACCACAGTGTAATTATTAAACATTTTATAATGTGCCAAATGTGGAGATTTAAATAAATGGTTACAAATTCCTTAACACTCTTGCCATGGAAAGATGGGGTATGTGAACATTTTATTTCAGTTGGGACAGCATCAACCAATAAAAGAGAAAGTGACATTCTGTGACATTTGAGGCTCATTCAGTAAAAACCACACAGCTTCCATTTGGTTCTTTGGAATGCTGATTTTGGGGATGTTTCCTCTTAGGACCCTCCGTTTTTGAACCCAGCTTCTATGCTGGGAGAAGCCTAGCCAAACTAGAGAATTCATTTATAGGTGCTCTGGTTGAACACAGCTTTCAAATCATCTCAGCCTTGGTGCTACACATCTGAATGAAGGAGCCTCCAGATGATTCCAATTCCCAGCCCTTTAAATCAGCCCTGCTTTCCAATATTCCCAGTTGAGTACTGGGATATCATGAAGCTGAGTCAAGCCTTCCTTGCTATTCTTCAAATTCCTGCCCTATATAATTCATAAGCATAATAAAATGGCTGTTGCTTTATGCCTTCAAGTTTTGGGTGAATTGTTGTGTTGCCATAGATAACTCGAGCAGTAAATGATATTTTCACAACATCCTTGTGGGTAGAGATGGTGATCATTTCCCCCCTTATTAAATCTTTCAGTAGATTTTGTTGCCTAAATATGAAACAAAGCACAATCAACACTGATGAAGCTCATAAATGGAGAGGTGCTACTTCTTGAGGAAAAAACTCTTTTTGTTTAAAGATTTTATTTACTTGTTTGAGAGAGAAAGACAGATAGTGACAGAGATAGCGAGAGAGAACACAAGCAGGAAGAAGAGGTTCTGAGAACAGGCTCCCACTGAGCAGGGAGCCCGACGTGGGGCTTGATCCCAGGAGGCTGGGATCATGACCTGAGCCAAAGGCAGATGCTTAACCAGCTGAGACACCCAGGTGCCTCAAGGAAAAGATGCTTTTTAATGACTCTATGCCATTTCAGATACTATCCTTCTACCTGGACTATCCACGGTCCCACCTCCACCTCTATTTTCAGGCATTTGCCCTTTCAAATTCATCTTAAGATGTTTCTTTTTCTGTGTTGCTCCTTGAAAATTTCACCCTATCCCAGGAGAATTAGTAGCTCCCTCCTATCTGCTCCCAGAGCACTCTGTAATTTTTTTATTGAGGTGTAATTAACATACAGTGTTATATTAGTTCCAGGTGTACAATATAATAATTCAACAATTCTATCCATTACTTGGTGCTCATCACCATATGTTAATCCCCTTTTCTATTTCATCCATCCCCTCACCTACCTCCCTCTGGCAACTACCAGTTTGTTCTCTGTATTTATGAGTCTGGTTTGTTTGTTTGTTTGTTTTTGTCTCTTTTTTTGTTTGTTCATGTTTGTTCACTTGTTTTGTTTCCTAAATTCCACAAATGAGTGAAATCATATGGTATTTGTTTTGCTTTGTTTGACTTATTTCACTTAGCCTTACACCCTCTAAGTCCATCCATCTTGTTTCAAATGGCAAGATCTCATTCTTTTTCATGGTTGGGTAATATTCCAGGGTGTATGTGCCGTGTGTGTGTGTGTGTATGTGTGTGTGTGTGTGTGCACATGCCACATCTTTATCCATTCATTTATGGATGGATGCTTGGTTTGCTTACATATCTTGGCTATTGTAAATAATGCATATATCTTTTCAAATTACTGTTTTTGTTTTCTTTGGGTAAATATCCAGTAGCAGAATTACTGGGTTACATGGTAATTATATTTTTCAATTTCTTAAGGAACTTCCATACTGTTTTCCACAGTGACTGCACCAATTTGCATTCCTTTTTCCAAACTATTGGGAAGAGGAAAGAAAGCTTCCAAATTTATTCTATTAGACCAACATTATCCTGATACCAAAACCAAATAAACATACTACAAAAAAAAAAAAAAAACCTACAGGCCAGTATCTCTGATGAACATAGATATAAAAATCCTCAACAAAATATTAGCAAACTGAATCCGACAACTCATTAAAAAAATATTCACCATGATCAAGTGGGATTTATATTTCAGGAAGGCAAGGGTGGTTCAATATTCACAAATCAATAAAAGTGTTACATCATATTCACAAAAGGAAAGATAAAAACCATATGATCATCTCAATAGATGCAGAAAAAGCATCTGATAAAGTACAACATCCATTTATGATAAAGACTCTCAAAAGGTAGGTTTATAGGGAACATACCTCAACATAATAAAGGCCATATATGAAAAACCTAGAGCTGACATCATATTCAGTGGCAAAAACCTAAGAGCGTTTCCTCAAAGATTAGGAAAAAAACAAGATATCCATTTTCATCACTTCTATCAACATAGTATGGGAAGTCCTAGCCACAATAATCAGACAAGAAAAAGAAATAAAATGCATCCAAATTGGTAACAAAGAAATGAAACTTTCACTATTTGCAGATGGCATAATATTATATGTAGAAAACCCTAACGATTCCACCAAAAAACTACTAACACTAATAAATGAATTCCATAAAGTCACAAGATATAAAATTAATATACAGAAATCTGTTGCATTTATTTACACTAATAATGAAGTAGCAGAAAGAGAAATTAAGAAAACAATCCCATTTACAATTGCACCAACAAGAATAAAATATACACGAATAAACTTTAACCAAGGAGGTAAAACACCTGTGCTCCAAAAACTATAAAATTCTGATTAAAGAAATAGAATATGACACTAACAAATGCAAAAATATTCTATGCTCATGGACTGGAAGAACCAGTATTATTAAAAACCAGTATTATTAAAATGTCCAAACTACCCAAAGCAATCTACAGATTTAATGCAATCACTATCCAAACACCAACAGTTTTTCAAAGAATTAGAACAAAGAATACCATAATTGTATGGAACCATAAAAGATCCTGAATAGCCAAAGCAATCTTGAGAAAGAAGAACAAACCTGGAGGTATCACAGTACTAGATTTCAAGATGTACTACAAAGCTGTAGCATGGTACTAACACATAAACAGACACATAGACCAATGGAACAGAACAGAGAGCCCAGAAAAAAAACCCATGTATATAGAGTCAATTAACTTATGACAAAGGAGGCAAGACTATATACAATGGGAAAAAATAATCTCTTCAACAAATGGTGCTACAAAAACTAGACAGCTGCATGCAAAAAAATAAATAAATAAATAAAACTGGACCACTTTCTCACATCACACACACAAATAAACTCAAAATGGATTAAAGACCTAAATATAAGACCTGAAACTATGAAACTCCTAGAAGAAAACACAGGCAGTAATTTCTTTAACACGAGCCATACCAACATTTTTCTAGATATGTCCCCTCAAGCAAGGGAAACAAAAGCAAAATTAAACTATTGGGACTACACCAAAATAAAAAGCTTTTGCACCATGAAATAAACCATCAAAAAAACAAGATAACCTACTGAATGCAAGAAGATATTTATAAATTATATAGCCAATAAGGGATTAGGATAAAAAATATATAAATTTATACAACTCAACACCAAAAAAAAAAAAAAAAAATCTGACTTAAAAACGGGCAGAGGACCAGAGCACCTGCGTGGCTCAGTCAGTTAAGTATCTGCCTTTAGCTCAGGTCATGTTCACAGGGTCCTGGGATCAAGCCCCATGTTGGGCTCCCTGCTCAGGAGGGAATCTGCTTCTCCCTCTTCTTTTGCCCCTTTCCCGCCACTCATGCTCTCTCTAAGTAAATAAAATCTTATTTAAAAAATGGCAGAAGACCTGAATAGACATTTTTTCCAAAGAAGACATACAAATGACCAAGAGACACATGAAAAGATGCTCATCACTCATCAAGAGGGAAATGCAAATCACAACTGCAGTGAGATATCACCTCACACCTGTTAGAATGGCTAAAATAAAAAAGACAAGACATAACAAGTGTTGGCCAAAGATGTGCAGAGCACTCCATATTATAGCACTTGTAATATTATAGTAGAGTTTATACATCTGCCCTCCCCTTCCCCAACTAGTCTGAGGACTCCTTGAGAATGAGGATAACCCCCCCCCTTTTTTTTTTGCCTTACCTGTTCTATCAAGGTACCTGTTATATAATAGGTACTTAAAAAATGCATGTTGAATTAATTGATTGTGAAATATGTTAGGTGAACACCCTTCCCTGTGTTCTGATTCTTGGGTTATAAATGAGCTACCAATGTTCTACACTTACTAAGAACCTTAGTAAAAGACCGGTAAACCCAGTCTTAGTAAGTTCTACACTTACTAAGAACCTTAGTAAAAGACCGGTAAACCCATTGTGTATGGTAACACAATGCTCATTCAGTTAACTACTCTTTGTCATGACTCTTGAAAAACTGCCCCACTTTCTAAACAACTCTTTCTTCTTTAGATATAGTGATCTTTCTTTCCTAAAGCACAGAAAGCAAATAAGCATAAGAAATGATATTTTGACATTGCCTTTTTTGAGGAAAACATGCTATTTTATGTGACTCAACAGTTATTAGTCATCAAACATCAGAACAAATTTGAACTGTGCACCATGTTTGGATAAACTAAAGATATTGTATTTTGCCTAAGTATGCCTAGTCAGAAGGACGAAGAGATAACATTTTTATGACTTTTCATTCTCTATATCCTAAATAGACTATTTCATCTTTCCAAGTGCTCTCATCTTTAGCTATTATTTTGACTAAAGATATATTTCTAGGCTACAACTTTAAGTGTACTTTGAGTACAAAATAACCATGATCCTTCAGATTGTTGAAAACATTACTAAAGAAAATTGTTCAGAAGGAAGAATATACCCTACAAAGAACAACCGCCTTCAATACTCCTCTACCAACCAGCATCCACCAAGTCTTTTCCTCCTTTGCTGAGTAAAATAAAGCTTCATGCCATTATATTATATGCACATTTTTATTTACTTTCAATTTGATGTTAATTGCTTATACAATGTTATGACAATTGAACAATATTCTTATTGTTCAATTAAAATAGGTTCCTATCTGTACACATTTTTTGTGCATCTTGGGCTGCAATGAAATTCATCATAATTTTTCCATTAAAATTAATGAAAACACTCTCTTAAAAAAGAGCAGGGCTTCACTTAGTAGCAGGGTTTTTAGGAACAAATTAAGGTTGTTAAACAAGGGACAGATCCATTATGGAAACTTGGCTAACAAACTCTGAGGTTACCCTTACTAATTAATATGTTGAGCAGAAAAGGGTAGAAGCAGGCAGACTCATTAGAAGATTTATTTAAATATCCAGAAAAGAAATGATGGCAACTTGGATGAAGGAGGTAGCAGTGGAAATGATGAGTAGTGGTCAGATTCTGGAGATATTTTAAAGATAGCACCATCAAATTTTGCTGCTGGACTAGGTATGGAATGTGTGAGGAAAAAAGAAGAGTCAAAAATAACTTCAAATTCAGAGATATATAAAGTTTACCTCATGCCACATAAAAGGTAGACTTGAGTTAAAACTAGGATCAAGGAGTTTTTTGATGTCCATTCTAGAGTTCTGTTCATTCCCTCCTGCTACTTCAAAGGAGATCATCTTGTATTTGAGGTCTCAATAGCCACTTTGTGACAAGAGAGCTGGAAGCCTTTTTAGTTACTATGAAAAAAAGGTCTTTATCAGGAATTTTTCCTTGGAGAACTTAAAATATCTATTCTGGAACATTAAGGATCTGCAACTGCTTTGAGGATTTGCTCCAAAGCATTCTTAACCAGTCATTACTGAGATCAGAGGAAGAAAGAACATTATTTTTGATGTTCTTGCAGATTTTCTAGTTGACTCAAAATAATTCCATATGGAAAGATCATTCAACTGGGAAGCAAACTAGTTTTTAATTCTCAGCAGTACCACCAATTGGCTGTCATAAACTCTCTGAGATCCAGATTCCTCATATCTCTAAAGTTAGGAGATTGGATGGGTAGGATTTTCCAACTTGGTTGGTATTAATCTTGTAGAGCACTCACCACCCTCCCTGAGAGCTACCTTCTACACAGTTTCTGGGCTTACAGAAATGCCTCAGATATCTTGTCTTCCTGGTAATCTGGAGGTTTGGAAGACATCAAAGGTAATTCCTGTTGCTCATAAACCTGGAGAAATCTTTATAATCAGTGGTTTCAAGGTGTTTGTCATGCTCAAACTCTGATTTGATATTGCTAAATCACTTTTATGTCTTAAAACCCTTTTTTGAGGTAGATGAGGTACTGATGATAATTTTTATAAAAGAACTTTGAAATATTATGTGTCAGACAGTAGAATAGTACTTTAAATATATAACTATATCCTCACAATAAGTAGGTTTTCTTATCTGCTGTTCCATAGATAAGGCCACTAGGACTTAGAGAAGCCAATCCACTTGTCCAAGACCACACAATGGTGGAATTGGAGTTCAAACCCAAGCCTGTTTGGCTCCAAAACCTCTTCTATTACAACAAACTGTTAACAGATTAACAATAGCTATTATAATTATCATTATAAAAGATTACCAAAAGAGAAAAGGAGAAGAATTCACACTTATATAATTTTATTATTCACAAAGTACCTTCATACTATGGGTAGGTGATAGGACATGTGGACCTTGAGTTAACTCCTCGGAGACAAGCATTTATGTCTGTCCTGTTCATTCCTTCAAGGCTCTGCCAAATGTTCTTACAGCCACACTCACTCTCGGCCATGGAAGTTGGGCAGTGGCCACTTCCTAAAGGTCAGATGCCTGAAGTGTGACATTTTCCAGTATGAGGCAATTAATTGGGGTGGGAACAGGTTAATTTCACTATAACTTGTAAGACTAAAAGAAAAATTACATTATATAGAATATTTTTTTTAACGTAGACAAAATTTCCTATTTGTTTTTTTGGTCAAGAATTGATAATTATCTACTTATTAACAGAAGGTAAGGAATCCATCAAAATCCTAGAGGAGAACATAGGCAGTAACCTCTTCGACATCGGCCACAGCAACTTCTTTCAAGATACATCTCTAAAGCAAAAGTGAAAATGAACTTTTGGGATTTCATCAAGATAAAAAGCTTCTGCACAGCAAAGAAACAGTCAACAAAAGAAAGAGGCAACCCACGGAATGGGAGAAGATATTTGCAAATGACACTGCAGATAAAGGGCTGATATCCCAGATCTATAAAGAGCTTCTCAAACAACACCCAAAAACCAAATAATCAAGTCCAAAAATGGGCAGAAGACATGAACAGACACCTCAAAAGAAGACATCCAAGTGGCTAACAGACACATGAGAAAATGTTCATCATCATTAGCCATCAGGGAAATTCAAATCAAAACCACATTGAGATACCACCTTACACCAGTTAGAATGGCAAAAATGGACAAGGCAAGAAACAACAAATGTTGGAGAGGTTGTGGAGAAAGGGGAACCCTCTTACACTGTTGGTGGGAAAGCAAGTTGGTACAGCCACTTTGGAAAATAGTATGGAGGTGCCTCAAAAAATTAAAAATAGAGCTACCCTCTGACCCAGCAATTGCACTACTGGGTATTTACCCCAAAGACACAGATGTAGTGAAAAGAAGGGCCATATGCACCTCAATGTTCATAGCAGCAATGTCCGCAATAGCCAAACTGTGGAAAGAGCCTAGATGCCCTTCAACAGACAAATGGATAAAGAAGATGTGGTCCATATATACAATGGAATATTACTCAGCCATCAGAAAGGATGAATAGCCAACTTTTACATCAACATGGATGGGACTGGAGGAGATTATGCTAAGTGAAATAAGTCAATCAGAGAAAGTCAATTGTCATACGGTTTCACTTATTTGTGGAACATAAGGAATAGCATGGAGGACATTAGGAGAAGGAAGGGAATAATGAAGGGGGGGGAATTGGAGGGACAGATGAACCATGAGAGACTATGGACTCTGAGAAACAAACTGAAGGTTCTAGAGGGGAGGTTCTAGGGTGGGGGGATGGGTTAGCCCAGTGATGGGTATTAAGGAGGGCACGTACCGCATGGAGCACTGCGTGTTATTCACAAACAATGAATCATGGAACACTACATCAAAAACTAATGATGTATGGTGACTAACATAATAAAAAGAAACTTTTTTTAATTTCCAAAATTTGAATGAAATATGAGTTTAGAAGTGGAAAATGATTTTGTTTTTAGGATTCAGGGAGTATTCACTGTATAGAGGCATGAAAGAGATTATAGTCAGTTTAGACCTTAATAAGACATTTAAAAAATTAAAGGACATAAAATTCAAGTTTTTAAAAATAGTTTTAGGGGAAAAAGGCAATGAAAAATGCGCTAAAATGACGCAAAAATGAAGCAAATGGGCACTAAAGCGGGGGAATTTGGAGTGAAAATAAGTCTAGAGTATTCCTTTGGGCAGGGATATCTGAGCCATTTGAAATACAACTACAAGAAAGAATTTTCCTACATTTTAAGAATAAAGGGAAAAATGAAAAGATATTGCTAATGGGAAAGGTGGCATAAAGCCTGAAGGATTTTTGTCTGTATTTGACTAAGATTGGAAGTCTCATTAATTTTACATTATAATTTGCTCCACGACGACAGTTAGCTGTACAGAGACCCAGCACATATGGCCCACCAGTATGATATTTGAAAGTTAGTAGACTCTGACTGCAAAGTATTTGAGAGATAATTAAGTCACCACCCTGCACTGTAAAGAGCTATTCTATCATAAATAGCGATTACTGTTTATCTCACCTAGAGAAAAAGAAGAGTAACTAAATTGCAGTGGTGGCAGTGGGCTCTGAGTTTGGACAGAACAGGGAGATAAGAGAGGCTCAGAAACACTCATTAAGGCAGGTATGAAAATCTGCCTCCTTCGAGAACAAGCTAGACATCCACATGGAATGGTTTAGGGGAGAGAATTAGAAACTGGCAGGACTTTCAGTCATGGTGCTATGGCAGACTGTCTAGGGGACTTTGTCATATTTGCCATTTCTCTTTAATTCCTTATTCCGTAACTGTAACTCTTTTAGTGCTATCTCTGACTCAGAGTTTTTGGCTCAGATATTTACTTCTGGTCTTCCTATGAGATTCATTGTTTGATTTTTCTTTGGTTCCCATCTTATGTTAATTCTAGGTGGGGGAAAGGGAGCAGGGACAGAAACTGCATCCAGGCATCAAATTCCTTCCAGGCTAAGTGCAAAAGAGGGAGAAGAAATGCTCTGAAATGCTTCCCACAAGGTGGGAAATTTCCAACTCATCAAAACAGATGTTAGACAGGCATTTGATCACCAATGAAATGTTATTTGTTACTTATTAAGAAATAAAGTTGGAACTAAATTATTTGGCACATGAAGACTGGGAAAAAAGTGATAGATCAACAATAGAGGATTATATTGGAACATACTTCAGCATAAAAAGATATTAACGGTATTCTTCACTTTGATTTGAAAAAAACCTGAAGATCCAATGTTTTTCAATGACTTAAGTGAAAAAAGGATGAACCTTTTGTGGAAAGAGATGTTAAACATGAAGCAGATTTCCAGCTTTCTAAGGGCTATAAAAGTCAGTTTAGATGGAATGCAAACCAGACCCCACCCCTTCAATTATGCAGTTTTGCAAGAAGAATGCAATAGTGTGGTCACCAAAATAACACCAACACTTCTGGCTTTTAGTTAGTAGTTAGGCAAGAAGATTTAGAATCTTAACCATCTCTTTTATTACTTGGCAGCTTTGGGGTATCCGATTTAAGCCATGAATAATCCCCTTTGAAAACAAAACATCTCCTCCAGAGGGATAATTAGACTATTACTGAGGACAAACTATCCAACATCAAAAGCATAGACCCTAAGAAGTCACGCAACAGGCAGTCTTCTCCCAAAATTAAAAGCATGCTTAGCATTAGAGGTCACTACAATAAATAAAGGGATGTGAAATAATTACTTACCAGTTTCAATCGAAGCACTAGAGCACAAACTAACAAAAAAGTGAGTGGCTTCTGAAAAGTGAATATGCTAATTATATTCAGTGTTCGAACTGGTGCTTGGAATCCTGTCCCCCATTCTCTGATTAAGAGTCATTAATCATTCCTGTGAGGTTACTATTATTCCAAGGGATCCTCAATAACAGAATGAAGGATATTGCTGCTAACAGTGTTAGAAATGGGGGGAAATTCAGTGAAAGGCCCAGATGGTAATAATTACATTAAGACTACCCACCAAATTACAAGACTATTTTCTCTCAAGGTCAAGATGTGGAATTTTCTTTGCGCACATAACACATAACCAAGTGACTTATTACTAATCATAACACCAAACCCACATCCACTTTATTCATCAATTGAATGACAGTAAAATAATCAGCTCAGCTGATGGCATTTTTTTTTTTTCAGTTGGCTGCTAAGTCATCCACAGTAGTCAATTCTTTGAAAAGTTACTAATGAATTACCAGAATGCAGTAACTTTCAATTCAGTATTTCAAGCTCATCCTACTGAAGGACTCTTTCATGCCATCAACACTAAATTATTTGTGGCAATAGAAGATGGTCACTAAATAAAAACTTCAAATTTCCTGAGGATTTTACTTAGACCACTTTTTTACATCCAATCATTTTGGGGGATCTGATAATGCACGAATGCCCACTGAATTTCTTCTCTTTTCCTTCATTCTTCTGAAGGAGCTACTACATTGCAAAGAAATCATCAAAGGGAAGACATTTGAAGAGAGGAGTAAATATAAAAGGCTCTGGTCAAGAAGACACTGATTGGGGGCGCCTGGGTGGCTCAGTTGTTAAGCGTCTGCCTTCAGCTCAGGTCATGGTCCCAGGGTCCTGGGATCGAGCCCCGCATCGGGCTTCCTGCTCCACGGGAAGCCTGCTTCTCCCTCTCCTGCTCCCCTTGCTTGTGTTCCCTCTCTTGCTGTCTCTCTCTCTCTCTCTGTCAAATAAATAAATAAATAAAATCTTAAAAAAAAAAAAAAGAAGAAGACACTGATTGTAGCACTTCTTAAAAAACTACTCAACTGGGAGCCCCTGGGTGGCTCAGTCGTTAAGCATCTGCCTTCGGCTCAGGTCATGATCCCATGGTCCTGGGATCGAGCCCCACATCGGGCTCCCTCCTCAGCCGGGAGCCTGCTTCTTCCTCTCCCACTCCCCCTGCTTGTGTTCCCTCTCTCGCTGTCTCTCCCTCTGTGTCAAATAAATAAATAAAATCTTAAAAAAAAAAAAAAAGACTTAAAAAAAAAAACCTACTCAACTGGAATTTGTCCTTATAAATTAATTGTTATCCATAAAGTTGTTATGAAATCTGAAACTATTGAAGTCAACTGTTTGGAAAGTAATAAAATTAAAGTACATTCCTCATTTCGTGGATTTAATTGGCTCTATCCAGCTTTGGCAGAGTAAGACTTAGATGTTTTGTGATCAAGATTTATTAGGCGGCTCCTCCCAACTCCACTTGGACCCTTTCTGCCTCAGTTCACCTATCTATTAAATAGAAATAACAATAGTGCCTTTCTTACATGTGTTTGAGTATTAGAGATCGTGTAAATCAAATGCTTAGAACAAAACCTGGAGTACAGTAAGCAGAAAACAAATGTTGGTATTATTGTTGGTGGCTATGCAAAATTTAAGAATAGAGATTATCTGAAGTGTGTGTACTGACCTCAGTTTACGCACCACCCCAGATCAGCTCGGCCCTGCCCACTTCCTCATGAGAGAGACTCTAGAGATGGCTCACAGCTTCCCCCACAGTCACAAAGACCCTGTTATGTCTGCTGCCACCCAGTGAGAAGCCCTTCCCATGCAGCTGTCACCAGGACCCGCCAAGAGCCGCCCAGTAACACAAGGCTAAGTTTCAGGGGTGATAATGCTCCATGGGGCTGACCAGTGAGAGATATGACACTGCAAAGAACGAGCAGATAAATGGTTTACCCCTAGTCCTCCTATAATGGCTTGTTTTGAGATGCAGCATATGGCCTCTCAGATGTCCCATCAGACAAAGCGGTCAGCTGTGCCTTTTGACGCTGTGGTCAGCCTGGTAATGAACCTCCTGGTTTTTGTTTTCCCTCCTTCTTTTCTCTCTCATTTTACCTTTTCTCTCACTCTGGATTTCTTGGAATAATGCCCTGCCAGGATAGGATTAATAGATAAATGTTTGTTCAGCTCCCTCCCCCCTCCTTCCCACGCCCCCTCCCCCACACCCCTTCCTCAAATAGATCCAGAAGCTCACTGCAATCCCCTGCTGCCTCTTTTCTTCAGAGCCTTACATTTGGGGGGCTATTATGGACCTTTTTGAACACCCATTCTCATCCCTTGAGTGGCAAAGAAGGTGTCACAAGATAAATAGGGTTAGCATATGAAGAAGAAAAGTTGATTTGATTTCATTCTGTATTCAAAATAGACATACCTAAGAGCCATTTCTCTGGAAATTTCTACCTTTCCCTTGAATCTTATTTTTTAAAATCATTCTTGTTTTCTTATTTTTTACTTGTTTAAATATAGTCCCTAATGTAATTTTATGCAGTATTAACTTCACTATTAAGCAGTTTCTAGTTGAACATTTGTTAAATAAGTGATATTTAAATATTTTTTTCAATTCCCCTCTAATTCAGTTACTATGTATTTATTTGGTATACTGTACAAAGAAAATTACAAATAAAGATTTAGAGGGGGCACCTGGATGGCACAGTCGGTTAAGGGTCTGACTCTTGGTTTCGGTTGTGATCTCAGGGTCCCAGGATTGAGCCCACGTTGGGCTCCGTGCTTGGCGTGGAGTCTGCTTAAGAATCTCATCTCCCTCTACCCCTCCCCACCATGGGTGCTCTCTTTCTCTCTCTCTTTCTCTAAAATAAAAAAAATAAAATCTTTACAAATGAAGATTTAGATTTTATAGTTTTGTAAAGAAACACACATGCAAAATACCAAGGAGGAAAATTACTAACTGATTGTAAAAAGCACCCTTTTTAATATTAATTATCTTTCCTCTATCTGTTAAATGAAGATGTGGCCTAAATTCATTTTCTAACCTCCCCAAAATTTGTTCATGATGAGCACAAATATAGCAACGGAAGTCCCCAGCTCACAAATACATTTTGCTCAGAAAATTTACTAATAAGGCTAAAACTTGGAGTACATTTTTCATAGAAATAATGTTACAAAATTATGATTAGATATTCATATAAGTTCAAAAGTTATACTTATGTGTCTAAAATAGATATTTATATGTGTATATATACCATATATAATGGTAGTAATATTTTTACCATATACAACTACAAGTTAGAACATTGTTTTTGTGGGAGTTAAAATCCTTGTGCCGGGCTGAGGTGCCAGGCTCAGATGCCAGGAATCCCCTGCCCCAGGCCCACGCAGCAGAATCAGACACTCCCACTGCTAGAGCAGCAGTAGCAATAATAAGGTTTGTGGTTTGAGAACGGGATGAAGTGTCTTCCCTACTCCCCAAGTTGCTAACTCTCTGTGACTACATAATTGCATAATAGAATTAGGTATCTCCTTCCATGGGTCCTCCATAGGCATAGCTATATCTATTTACAATAATTTAAAAAAATAATAATAATGCTATTCTACCAGAGGCTTTAAATTCAAATCTAGAAGCAGCTACCTTATCCCAGTGTAGGTGAAAAATAGACCAACAAGTCTCCAGCACCTGCTCATTTAAATTTTTTAAAATTTATTTTAAATTTATCTTTAAGTTTTATTTTTATTTTACTTAATTCAATTAATTGACATATAGTGTATTATTAGTTTCAGAGGTAGAGATCAGTGATTCATTGGTTGCATATAACACCTAGTGCTCATTACATCACATACCCTCCTTAATGCTCATCACCCAGTTAATTTTTATTAATTTGTACCCCATTATTGTTCTCAAAATGGTTTAAAGCAAGCCATGGATTCATTTAAAACACAGCAAGATAATCCATGTTTTTTAAAATTAACAGAAGTGGGCAAAGGGAAAATAAGGTTAGAAGAGTTTAGTGAGACCTGGAGTTACCCGAATGCAGATCACCTAATGCCATCAAGTCGCTTACACTTGGTAGAGTCAAGTCACTGTCTGTAAACTTGCTATCAGCTAGCAGAAGAAAGAAATCTGACCAATGATACAATTCATGGTGCCCAGAAAACAAAAACAAGCCAGTCACTTAGGAGTAAACAACTAATCTTGATAGGAAACTAAAGTAATTTTTCGCTTGATATGTGGTATGTGTAGTGAGAACTTTGTATAATGTAATCAATACTCTTATTTTGTTGCAGGGAGTTTATAAAATTGTCTCTTGTGTAGGCAGATCTATCAGATTCAATATAATTTATTCCAACACAGGTAATTCTAACTTGTCTGACTTAACCAAGGGGAAGGGGGATGAATTTCTAGATGATAGGATGGTGTTTTCCAAGACATCCTCCACAAATATTATTTCTTTCAGTTGGGCTTTTAAAGGTATTCAGTGGCAAGGGATTATATATACATATATATATATACACATATATAACCCCTTGCCAGTGAATATATATATATATATATATATATATATATATATATATATATATATATTTCCTTCCAAGTAGCTGGAAACAGCTGTATTCTGTTGCCAGTTGAGTTCAGGCTTTAGCAATGAGCTGTGGGTAGGATTGATATTCTCCCCTGAAGACTAAGAAAACAAACAAGTATAAGGCCCTGAGTAGAAGACCACCACAGAACCATTTTATGGTAAGTTAGGGGAATAAATATACAGGGCAAGATTAACCTCAGAAAGTCATATTTGAACCCTTCAAACAGAGACAAATGAACTAACAAGAGCACAAACAACTCCATAAAGTATTGGCCATAATACTTTTAGCCAGAAAATATGTAAAAATCAGATATTCCTAACAGTACACCTTAAAACTCCTATATATAGACAGTGGGAGATTAACTTTGACATTTTCTCCTGAATTTTAATGAAAATACTTATGAAATGTGCTGTCTCCAGCATTATTCAACAGAATGCATAAAACATATTTTAAACTTTTAAGTTAATTTTCAGGAAACTTGTAAAGAAAATTCATAATGGTGAAAATGACCTCAAAAATTACTAAGATTCCTTTCGTTATTTATACTCTAAACTTCACAAATGCAGAGCTATAGAGGCAGATGATTTAGGACATTGGGTAGAAGAGGTTCCACTCCTTGAAGTCATGAAACACATAAACCTTATTAGTATCAATTACTTATCAATTTACTTAACGGCTTTCTTGAAAAACAGAGGTTGGATACAAATATCTGTGGCACATTAAAGACAGTCAAAAATCCTTTGCTTTTCCTCCAAGGAGAAGTCTGATAGGCAAAGTCTAATCCCCTTCCCTTGGAATCTCAGCCAGCCTTAGCTACTTGCTTGACCAACAAAATGCAGTAGAGTGAGCCTTGCATCTTCTGCTCTGATCTTTTATAGCTTTTAAAGCCCTGAGCTTCCTTGTAAGAAGTCCAGCTACCCTGAGACCACCCTGCTGTGAGGAAGCCCAAGCTAGCCACGAGGAAAAAGAAAGAAATCCTGGCCACCAGCTAGGTGGAGGAGCCAGGCATTATCAGTGAAGTTTTCTGGGATGCTCCAGACCAGACCCGCTATGCCTGGCCCCAGATGCTGCCATGCAATATTTAAAAAGCCATCCAGCTGAACCCTGCCTGAATTCCTAGCTCAGGAAAATCACATGATATAATAAAATCATTCTTATTTTAAGCCACTCAGTGTTAGTCCAACAACAAAAGATAATTGTAACATCTGAATCACATGCTACACTTACAACTTGACGACTACCTAGAGAACTATTCCACGAATCAAATGTATTTGCCTATTCACTTGTACAATAAACACTTAATTAGCACTACCAATCTGTCAGGCAGTTGGCTAGAGACAGGGATGCAATATTGAATATGACATGATTCTTGTCCTCCAGTCGCTTTCTCTCTAGTGTGGCAAACAAATACCTAGGTTAATAGTTATGGTTTAATGACATAAGCAGGGCCACTATGTTGTACCACTCCAGGGGTACATTGGCATTGCAGCCTATGGGAATGATGCCCACTGGAGCTGAATACACAGTTATTCAAAAGGCCTCAGTGTAAATGCCCCATAAAGTTGGGCAGCAAGGAGGCCCTGGCGATAAGCATCAGGCTAGAAGTAGGCACAGAGTGCTAGAGGAGTGCAGAAGAGAGACAGAAAATGATATATTTTACCTGGAGTTTTTTATTTTCATTAGTAAGACAGAGGGAATTAATGAGCCCAGTGAAATACGTTGATATTGATAATGTAGTTTAGGAATGGTGACATTTATCCTGATATGTGTAACACAACTGAGCTTAATTAAATTATTACTAAACACACATTTCATATCCACATTAACACACATGGAAAATCTCTATCAAGTAATAAAATAAAACCACAAATTTTTGTTTAAAGAAAAATCTTGAAAAAATTCAAATTATACTTTCATAGGCATTGTATTGTAATTTCAGGTGATCATTCTTAATTGAAAACCCTTTGACCACAAACTATTACATCATGCTATATTGGAAGAAAACTCACTAAAAGTTGAAGAGAGTGATAGCAGTTTCAATTCCAACAGTTGAGAATAACAGAACTCAACAGACTCAAGAAGAGAGCAGGATTAATATCTGGTTGGTCAGAGCCTATTTCCACTCAGTTCATATATTATTCCTTCATTTATTTATTCTTCCTCTCAGTAAATATCAGGGGAGGGGGAAAGAATGAAAAACAAAAACAAACAAACAAACAAAAAACAAAGACAGGTGCCCTTCACACCCTTTAGTACCTGAGGACACCATAAATTGGAGAATCCATTCTCAGTGGACAAACCACAGATCCACCTTAACTGATTTACGATTATCTGGTAGAGCAGGTCTTCTTATTTTTGAGTTTTAATTGGATTAGCAATAAATGTGAGTCAGGATTGGGTTCTCCAATGTTTAGTTTTTTGTTATAAATCAACAAATGCAGAGCTGTAGGACTAGGCCCACAAGCTTCTTCAAATAACGCAACTTTAAAAAAAATATTTGGAAGTGGACTGCAATATTTTTTCTTGTGATTGTATTCATTTCAGTTAGTTTAATTCTAAGCGGTTAAACAAAGCATATCTGCAAATTTGAAAGAACCCTCCAAGTCACATACCAAAGAGACCAAGAAATTCCTGTCTTTTGTATTTTGAGGAAAGCAATTGACCTTCAATTTTTTTCCTTAAAGTGAATTGTTACTATCCATTCATAGCATATGGAGGAGCAGTAGTTACACCTGTTGTCTGTTTTATTCTACTGCTTAATTGTACAGGGTCACCAATGGTTCAATTTAAAACGTATCTGTGTGTGTAATATTGCTGTGACATTGGTATTATTCTCCAATTGCCCCTCCCTTCATATCAAAATACTAGGGACAGCTATAGCAGGAGGAAATCAATTCAGATTATAATCAAAGATGTCATAGAGGGGCACCTGGGTGGCTCAGTCATTAAGCGTCTGCCTTCGGCTCAGGTCATGATCCCAGGGTCCTGGGATCGAGCCCTGCATGGGCTCCCTGCTCAGCGGGAAGCCTGCTTCTCCCTCTCCCACTCCCCGCTTGTGTTCCCTCTCTCAGCGTCTCTCTCTCTCTCTGTCAAATAAATAAATAAATAAATAAAATCTTTTTTAAAAAAAAAGGTGTCATAGAAATTCATATTTACTAAACTAGTCTAAGTCACCTAACACCCCATTTGGAAAAGAGGAGTAGACACTTAGTTCAAAATAAAGTGTAGTCACTTTCCCATCATCCACTCTAATGAAATTGGATCAGCTAGCACATATGTGTATATATATATATATATATGCATTTCAAATTTCCCAAATTTTTATCACCGTCTATTCTTAATTCAACAGTAATAATTTCAGTAGCTTATCATCTATTTACTTCTGATGCTCCATCTTGTTTTTATTCTCCCAGCTGCTCAAGACAGAAATTCCATGGTCCCATTGACATGTCCCTCTTTCTCATTTCCTACAGTTAATTAATCTCCATAACCTGTGAGTTCTGTCTCTGAAGTCAGCAGTTCCTAAATTTGCTTGCACATGAGAAAACACATGAAGAGGGCTCTGAAAATGCTTCTTCCTGGTACCCAAACCCAGAGATTCAGTGGGTGTTAGATTTATACTCTGTTTAAAGCTTCCAGATAATTCTGATGTATAGTCAGGTTTGAGAAACATGTCCTTAAATTTCTGATTTCTTTTATTCTCTTAATCCCTATTGGAATTACTTGTAATTCTTATCTCCTACCTAGACTATTCCAATAGCTTGCTAATTTTTTTTTCTCTACTCCATTAATCCCTTTCTATTTTGGTTGATCTTCTACACTAATTGTCTCATTCTCTTTTTAAGCCTTTTAATACAATTGTGGCTACTTTTGCAGGGAGGTAGTATCTGGAGAGGTGGAGGAGGATTTCTGGGTTGTTGATAACATTCAGTTTCTTATTCTGTCTGTTGGCTACATAGGCCTGCTCTCTTTGTGAATATTCACCAAAGGTTATCTTTAGATACATGCGTTTTTCTATTTGTATGTTATACTTTTTTTTTTAAGATTTATTTATTTATTTTTTTGGGTGGGGAGAGAGAGAGAGAGAGCAGGGGGAGAGGCAAAGGGAGAGGAAGAGAATCTTAAGCAGACTCCCCACTGAGCCCAACACTGGGCTTGATCCCAGAATCCTCAGATCATGACCTCAGCCGAAATCAAGTCAAATGCCTAACCCACTGAGCTACCCAGGCACCCCTGTATGTTACATTTTAATTACAAAGTTAAAACTGATAGCTCCTCTTCAAGTACTTCCTCCTTCTCCTCCCCATACCGCCTTTTTTGGCTATATTTCTAACATGATTCTGTCCTTTAGGACATGCTGTTTCTTTTCCTTAGAACACATTTTCTGCCTTCTTCCACCTGGTAGTTCCATAGTCTTACTTTTAAACAGTGTTAGTTGTTTCCTATTCTATGTTCCCGTATCACTTTACTATTTTTATTATTTGCTATTGTGTATTTTTTTTACCTTAGTAGTGCAGGTTACATGCAAAGTATCTCTTTTATTCATATTTGTGGTCCTATGCAAAGATAGCAATTTCAGGGCACAGAAATTGGTCGATAGTATGGGCTCAACAATGCTTTATAAATAAAATGAAAGTGTGTGTGAATGAATGCTGTGGTTTCTTTGACAAATAGGAAATCTTGCATAAGAAAATTAAGGAGTGAAGACCAAATCTTGTTGCTAGGGTGAAGCTATGATTCTTAGACATAATGTATTTTGAACGTGGATGAAGCCAAGCACAAACAAATAATGAGGAGTTAAATATGATGTATCACAACTATAATAATAATCGGAACTAAAGAAATCCCAATCTAGGAAGCAAAAGACCTGGATTATAGTTCAGGCTCAAACACCACCAGGTTTTGGATAAGCCACTTTATCTAGGAAGGCCTCATATTTTTCCATATCTACCTTAAAAGGTGGGGGTGGGGGCAGTGCTACACTAGATGATCTCTAAGATCCTCTGAATCATAAGCATTTCACTGTGTCTGAATAATCTATAAGAGAAAGAAGCCATCAACATTCCACAACTCATCATGTAAACTACCAGCCAAGAAGCATAAATGTGGTTCTTTTGATCCTTGTTTTTTCTCATTTCTACTCTATTCCAGTATGCAAGTCATGAGATGAATTTCTAGCAATGTATGCTAAACAGAAAAAAAGTCATGCAATTTTTGAAAATGTAACGTATGCTTTAGCACTTGCTTTCCTAAGAATTTTTAAAACAGTTTTGAGATATAATCCATGTACCATGTAATTCACCCATTTAAAATATACAATTCAACACTTCTTAATAAATTCCACAGTTGTGCCACCATCGTCACAATCAATTTCAGAAAATTTCACCACTCTTCTCCTGAAACTCCTGCACCATTAGTAGTCAATCTCCCAATTCCACTTTCTCCTGCCTCCCCCCAGGCTGAGGCAACTACTGGTCTGTTTTCTGTTTCTATAGATTTGCCAATTCTGGATGTTTCATATAAGTGGACTCATACACTATGTGGTCTTTTGTGACTCACTTCCTTCACTGAGCATAATGTCCATCTCTGTTGTAGCTTCAGTAATTTTTATTGGAAAATAATATTCCATTGTGTGGATAAACCACATTATCCATTCATCAACTGAATGAATTTATCAATTGGCTATTATGAATAATGCTTCTATGAACATTCATGTACAAGACTTTGTGTGGACATATGTTTTCATTTCTCTTGAGGATATACCTAGGAATGAAAATGCTGGGTCATGTTAACTTTATATTTAACCCTTGAGAGGGTTCTAGACTGTTTTCCAAAGCAGCTGTACCATTGTACATTTCGACCAGCAATATATGAGAGTTCCAATTTCTCAACACCCTTGCTACCACTTTTTAACTGTTTTTTTAAATTCTAGTCATCATAGTGGATGTAAGGTGGTATCTTGTTGAGATTTTGATTTACATAAAGGCTAATGATGTTGAATGCCTGTTCATGCACTAATGGGTCATTTGTATATCTTCTTGGGAGAAATGCCTATTCAGATCATTTTCTCATTTTTTATTTGGGTTATTTATATCTTTATTATTAAATTGTAAGGGATTTTAAAATATATTCTGAATAAAAATCCCTTATCAGGTATATCACAAAAATTGTGACCATGTCGAAGGAGTTGGAAAATATTCCCTCCTCTTCTATTTTTTGGAAAAGTTTATGAAGAATAGATATTGCTTCTTTAAATATTTAGTGGAACTCGCCAATAAAAGCCATCCCAGCCTGTGCTTTTCTTTGTGGGAAGTTTTAAAATTACTAGTCCAATCTCTTTGTTATAAGCATTTTTCTATTTCTTCTTGAGTCATATGAATAGTTTGTGTCTTTCTAGGAATTTTTCCATTTCATCTAAGTTGTCTAATTTATTGACATACAGTCCTTTACAATATTCCTTTAGAATCCATTTTATTTCTGTAAAGCCAGTAGGGATGTACCCTCTTGCATTCTTGATTTTAGTAATTTTAATCTTCTTTTTTTCTTGGTCAGTCTACCAGTCTCGGTTTGGTTCTTCGAAAGGATCAGCAAAATGGACAATTTTTTGTTTCACTGGTATTTTCCTATTGTATTTTAATTCTTTGATTAATTTCTGCTCTAATATTTATTATTTCCCTCCTTTGGCTGGCATTAGGTTTAGTTTGCCCTTCTTTTCCAATTAAAGTAGAAGTTTGATCACTGATTTGAGATCTTTCTTTTTTAATACAGGCATTTATAGTTACAAATTTCTCTCTAAACACTGCTTTAGCTACATCCCAAAGGTTTGTGTTTTCATTTACATTCATTTTATAGTATTTTCTAATGTCTCTTGTGATTTCTTCTTTGACCCATTGGTTATTTAGGAGTGTATTGTTTAACTTTAACACAATTGTAAATTTTCCAAATTGCCTTCTATTATTGGTTTGTAACTTTATTCCATTTTGGTTGGAGACATACTTTATATGATTGCAATCCTTTTAAATGTATTGAGTCTCATTTTGTGACCAAGTCTATGATCTGTCCTGGGAAATTTTCATGTGTGTTTGAGAAGAATATTTATTCTGCTGTTTCCGGAGACTTCTATTAGCTCTAGTTGATTTATAGTGTTAAGTCTTCTATATCTTTGTTCATCTTCTGCCTAGTTATTCTATCCATTATCAGAAGTCTCAAACTATTATTGTACAATATTCTATTTCTCTCTTTAATTCTATCAGATTTTATGTCATGTGTTGTGGGATACTGTTTTTAGGTACGTATATGTTATAAATGTTATAATTATTATATAATACCTAACAGATTGACAATTTTATCATTATAAAATGGCTTTCTTTTATCTCTAATAACATCTGTGTGTGTGTGTATAAGTCTGTTTGCCCAATAACAGCATGGCTACTCCAGCTCTCTTATTGTCATTGTTTGTACGGTATTTTTTCAAACTTTGACTTTCAAATGGTTTCAAGCTATTATTAAATCTTTAAATCTAAAATGTGCCTCTTGTAGACAACACATAATTGGATCTTTCTTTTAAAATCCAGCCTCACAGGGCACTTGTTATATGAGCACTGGGTGTCATATATAAGTGATGAATCACCGATTTCTACTCCTGAAAACAATATTGCACTGCATGTTAACTAGAATTTAAATAAAAATTTTTTTAAAAACTTAAAAAAAATCCAGCCTCACAATTTTAAACTTTGATTGGATTGTTTAATCCTTTCACACTTAATGTTAGTATTGATGTTTGAATTTACATTTGCTACTTTACTTTTTGTTTTATATATGTTTCATGTCTTTTTTTGTTCTTCTGTTCCTTCTTTATTTTTTCATTAATTTTACTAATATTTCATTAATAATTTTGATGGATCATTTTAAATTTCTTTATTTGTTATTTCACCATATTTTTAAGTTATTTTATTGGTGGCTTTCTAGGCTTACAGTAGACATACTCACAACAGAATCTATGTCAGATGTATACTAACAGTTCTAGTGAGATATAGAAATGTACTCCTTTATAGTACTATTTCCCTCTTTTCTTTTTTTTTTAATTTTTTTTATTGTTATGTTAATCCCCATACATTACATCATTAGTTTTAGATATAGTGTTCCATGATTCATTGTTTGTGCATAACACCCAGTGCTCCATGCAGAACGTGCCCTCCTCAATACCCATCACCAGGCTAACCCATCCTCCCACCCTATTTCCCTCTTTTCATGCTCTTATTGTTATACATAGTATGGCCATGTTACAAACCCAATAATACACTGTTTTAATTATTACTTTTTATAATTGTATGTCTTTTAAGAAGTTGAGAAAAGAAAAGAGTATTTATTATTTTAATTTCTGTAATTATTTTTTCATTATATTTTGAGTTACTTTTCTAGTGGTTGTTCTAAGACACAATATAAATCTTAATTTATCAGAATATACCTCAGATTTATACTACTTAGTTCCAGTGAGATATAGAAATATGATTCCTATAAATGCTATATTCCCTGTTCTTTTTGTTTTACATTGCCTGAATAAAGTTTCTACAACACAGAACTGGGGAGGATGAGAAAAAGCAGTAACCTGTCCCTCACTGAGAGGAAATGTAATCATAGACTACAAGCTAGGGGAAGAGGGAGCCCCCATCTTCTTGGCTACACAAACCCAGAATAGAGCTTCCTTCACACTGAGCTGGGGGCAGAAGGAGAGTTGGTCATGACTGAAATGACAGACTCTCACTCTTCTGAGATTTCATATATTTTCCTACATATTTGTTCACTTGCTGTGTACCCTTAGAAAAAATTCCAGAGACTTTAAATGATTTTTTATGACTTTCACCAGGTATGATTGCTTCCTTGGGGAGAGGGTGAGAAGAGCCCCTCCTGATGTCACTCTAGAAGTGCTTCTCCTCCCAGATTTTTTTTATTACTGAAATCACAGAAGACTTCAGTATGGTATTCTCACAAATGGAAAGCAAATTAATCTATATGAAAAAGGGGAAAGAACTGAATGAATCATTATTTGAGTTACTATGGACTTTAATATTTTTTTCCCAACCAGCATGCATTCATTGATTTAAATGAGTTCAAAGTTTTGGGATGGCTGGGTGGCTCAGTCATTAAGCATCTGCCTTCAGCTCAGGTCATGATCCCAGGATCCTGGGATCAAGCCCCACATCGGGCTCCCTGCTCGGCGGGGAAACTGTTCCTCCCTCTCCCACTCCCCCTGCTTGTGTTCCCTCTCTTGCTGTCTCTCTCTGTCAAATAAATAAATAAAATCTTTTTAAAAAAAAAAGAGTTCAAAGTTTAAAGAGTTAAAGAAGCTTCATTTTTTTTTTTTTTGGCAAAAATGATTAGATATTCTGATATTTCGAAGTATAAAACATTTAAATATAAATCATCTTTCTAAATACATCAATAACCTGCCAAAAATGTAATAGAGTAATATATTTTTTCTTCATAATTGTTTCTATACAATGATTTTTACTAAATAAGGGTTTACTTTTTTTCATTAACCAGAAATACAGAGATTGGCAGTCCACAGTCAATAGGGCAGCTCCATGAATGTTCCTGGTTCCTTTAATCTTTTTGTTACATCATTCTTATTGTAAGTTTTCACCCTCATACTAAGATCTCATTGGGTCAAGATCACTGTTCTACCTCCAACCTCAGGCCTACACCCCAGACAAACTCAAAAAGAAGAAAACAGAAAAAAAAAAAAAAAAAAAGGATGAGGACCTATATGACAGATGAAAAATGTTTTAGAAACATCCACCAGATTCTGGTTATATCTTACTGGCCAGAACTGTATCACATAGTCACCTCTATCACCGAAGGAGGCTGGGAAATATACTTTTGGAAATTGGACATGTTACCACTGAAAAAGATTAGGCTTCTGTTAGTTAGAAAAGAATGGTGAATGGGTATTGGATAGAAAACTAGTAGTGTCTGCCACAGCAAGGCTGTTGAAAATGGGATTACCCATACATTGCTGCTGGGAGTGTAATGTGGTACAATGATTTTGAAAAATAATTTAGCTATAGGTACAAAAGTTGGAGGAAAAAAACAATGAACTAGGGCTACTGATATCAACATGGCAAATCTCAAAAGCAATTTTAAACAAAAGAAGTGAAGTTGTAAAACAATATGTACTATTCGATGCCTTTTGTGTAAATCTTTATATACTATATGTGAACTACTTTCACCAAGAAGACTTAAAAATGTTTTGCTGGGATTCTGGAACATTATCCCAGATACCATTATTTTTTAATTTATTCCAGAAATTATGTCATATAAAAATTAAAGCAGATCCCATTTTTGGAAGAATCAAAAACTGTATCAGGGGCACATTTTTCTTACTCATAAGGAGGCAGGTTGGCTTAGTGGCAAGAACATGGGTTTGGGAGCCAGCAGACTAAGATCAAAATCACTGCTCTGAAACTTGGGAACGCTGTATCCTTAAGTCAGTTGCTTTAATTCTCTGTTTTTCCTTCCTCTGTAAAATCACAGCAAGAATTCCTACCCTTCAGGATTGTTGTGAAGACTAGAGACAACAATGTGTCTAACCTGGTCTGATCCTTATTTGGTGCATAGTAAATCATTGCTGGGTCCATAAATTAGTTTCTCAGTTTCTGTGCCCTGAATGATTTCATGCGTGACTGTGCTATCACTTGAAATTGCTATCAGAAACCCTGAAATTGTTTGACCAAGCTTTTGGCATTCCCATTACTGTTAAGTACTAAACTATCCTTTTCAGTGACACACACAGAACAAAATAAAATAGAAAGTGGAACCTGAGTAGCTTGTTGAATAAATTTAAATCTATGGGGCCATGATACTTAAGACCTTCTAACAATATTTCTTAAAACGTATCCTCTTTCAAGAGAGAAAATGCAAGTATTTGAATGTTTGGTGTAGCTTTTACCTTATATCATATGTATAGTTTATGTTCTTGAAATTATAAGATTTTTTGTAAATCGAATGCTCTTACCAAATTACAGGAAAAAGAATGTTTTTTATATGTATTATAGGCAATGTTAATACGTCTCATAGCTCTTTTAGAAAATGTTAAGAGAAAACTGATGGTGAGAAGTCAATTGTTTATTAAAAAATTCAAAAAGAGATGCCAATATAAACACACATATTGGACAAGGGCCACTTGGACCAAAAGTTAATGCTGGGATCTTATGTGTTATGTGATAAAATACCATATTTCAATCTGAATCCCTCATTCTTTCTTTAATGTAAGAGTAACATATTCCCCTACAGTTACCTTAGGGTTACACTTTTGATTGAAATGTTCAGTGTTTGTAAAAAAAAAAAAAAAAATATGGAACATTAATAGATGCTATCTGATAATAGATTCTTTAAAATTGATTCGATCTTTCTTAAAAAATACAAAACTCCAGTGAAGAAACATGTTGATGAATGCTTTTCATCAACGTGAAAATTTGATAGATACTTTTCTCTTAAAGGAGAGATAGGGAGGGACATCTGGGTGGCTCAGTCGGTTAAGTGTCTGCCTTCAGCTCAGGTCATGATTTTAGGGTCCTGGGATTGAATCCCGCGCTGGGCTCCTTCCTCAGCGAGGAACCTGCTTCTCTCTGCCTGCCACTCCCCCTGCTTGTGTTGTCTCCCTCTCTCTCTGACAAATCAATAAATAAAATCTTAAAAAAAAAAAAAGGAGAGATAGGGAGAAATCATTTGAGGCCTGAGGTATTTAAGTGGCAGGACTGAATCCATGATAGTCCAGAGAAGGCCATCTCCTGAAGCAAGGACATAATTGTTTATGGTGCAAAATGGCTGCTTCTTCTTAGAAGGTCTTTCTCTTTCACTTGTGAGAGGGTGTCAAAATTTCATAGCACTCACTCCTTAGGAAGATTAAGCAATTTTAATATATTGTTATCAGCTACCAATAATGTATTTTAAATTATTTTACAAATGAACTTCTCTTGAACTTGAGAAAATGAGATTGCTAGCCATGTTGCATCTGATAATGATAATGGAGAAAGAAAGTTTTAGAGTCCCAGAAGGTGTTCAGAGTGGGGACATTTTGAAGAAAGGTAAGGTGAAGGAAGAAAGGAAGGCGAGGTGGCAATAGAATTGGTTTACTTTCTAGTCATGTCTGAACTTTTGAAGGAGGAAAAGACAGATAGGACAAGAAATACTAAAGGCTTCAAGAGTGTAGGGGCTTGTCAAATTGTGTGCCATCTTGGACCTGTGTCCGAAAGACTCAAACCCAAATATTGCCAAAAAGAGAAAAGATTTTCTTGAGAAATCTATAAAGATGCACATGCGCTCTGTATTACTCAGGGTTCTCCAGGGAAACGGGACCAATGGGATATATCCTGTAGGATATATTATACATATAATGACATTTACTGCAAGGCATTGGCTCATTCAATCATGGAAGCTAAGTCCCACAATCTGCCATCTGTAAAATGAAAACCCAAGAAAGCCAGTGATATAAATTCCAATCCCAGTTCAAAGGCCTGAGAGTCAGGGATGGCAATGGTTTAAGTCCCAGTCCAAGGACAGGAGAAGACTGAAGCCTCAGCTCATACAGTCAGGCAGGGAGAATAAATACTCCCTCTACGTTTTTGATCAGTTCAGGCCCTCAATGGATTAGATGAAGCCCACTCATATTGGGGAGGGCAAAGGGCTTTATGCAGTCCACCAATTCTAATGCAAATTTCTCTGGAAACACCTTCACAGTCACACCCAGAAATAATGTTTAGTCTTCTCTCCTCCCCAACCCCTCCCCCCCCTTACCCAGTGTCCCAGTCAAAGTGACACAAAAAAAAACAATCACATTCTCCATCTTCCAATAAGTCTTGTATGGAGTGGGGGCTTCCCACTGAGGCTCTGAAACTTGGTGTTCATTTCTCAGCAGAAGTATGTTGAGAAGTCCAAGTAGGAAAAAAGACAAAGAGAAAAGAAAGACTGGAAAAGTTAGAAAAGCTTAGGGGTAGGCAAATAGGAATACTACATCATTCTTTAGCTAACATACTGGGGAAAATCACTAAAGAGAAAGAAAATTTTTAACTGGCAGGTTAAAAAGTAAAGTTTTTCTTTACTCCCTCTATTCAAACATTGTAATGGGAGAATTATTTAGAAGTGGAAATATACTGAGCCCCACGCAAAGAGGTTAGAGATGCTTCTATCTTTCTTAGCAAAAACAAAACACAGACACTACAAACAACTCAAGGTGTGAATACAATTGCCCTAGATACCTTTCCCCCCCAAATATAAACCTTGTCTGGCTACCATTATTTTCCTGTCTTGATAGGATATCCTGCATTTATTCTTCCATTCATTTCTGTTTCGAATGGGCATTGGGTGTGTTGCTGTATCACTTGAGCCCAATAACAAACTGTGCATTCTAAGCCCTCACTTTACAGTCCCAAGCAGGGAGGAAGTTCTGACAACCTGAATGCCGCTATTCAGACAGCCTCCCTGGAAGGAAAAAAATGCCAAGGGCATGTCTAACCACAAAGAGAGTAGAAGGCTTCCAAGAACTACAGGAGGAAAAACAAAGTTCCCCTCTCTCAACTCAATTTAAAGCCATTTCAGTCAAGAGGTATTTTCAAAAGATTTTGGAGTGATATATTGAGTTTTTTTTTCAGCAATCCCAAATCAGAAGGTCCTAATCTATTAAAGTGATATAAAACACCGTGTTCATTAAACTTTTTGGTCAAACATCTCCTGAAAGTATTTAGTAATCTAAACGCAAATACCGGCAAAGGCAGCAGAAAAAAAAAAAAAAAGTCTACCTTTTTTGTGTGTAGACTTTTTGCATTAATCTAAATAGAGGTTCTGTCCTGTGTATTTGTATACCCAGTGTTGGAAGTGCTGTGGTAAACTAGGGTCTGAAGCCAGCAGACTGAGGTGCAAATCCTGTCTCTGTATGTATTAACTGAATATGGGCAATTCATGTCACATGTCCGACACCCACTTTCCCATGTGTAAAGTCAGGAGAGTAGAATGTACTTGATGAAGTTGTTGTATGTATTAAATAATTCACACGGCAAGTGGCAGCGCAAGGCCTAGCACCTAGACACTGCTCAATGGGGGGTGTTCATTTTTGTTTATCAGTTTGTGTTGCCCTAGCTATTTTGTACTCTATAAGACATGAACGAATGGATGAGGCCGTGTTTGACATTATTTTATATACTCAAATTTTTCAGCCAATTTTACCTGATTAATTAAAACCTGTAATATCATCTGAAAAGTAAAAATGCCTCTTGTTTGGAAAACAAACAAAAATAAATAAATAAATAAATATAAAGAGCTGGAGGTACAGAATCCTATCAGGTAATCCTTATTACGCATTTACTCAGTGGTAGGCCTGTGCTGTGTCTGGGTGCTAGAAAGATAATTAGAAAATGGTGTATCTTCCCATAACCTGGTGAAAGATATTTGGATTAGGAATTTTGTGGGCCTTGGTGGCACGTGTAGTCCTCCATTATCAGGCCCCTCTCTCTCCAGCCTGACCAACGCCTCAGCATGCCTGCCTCACCCTTAAATCTGGCACACCAGAGCTTGTTCTCTGCTATTGATTTTACGGGTTCCTTTGCGCACACAGACTTCTCAATCTGGTTCCCACCTAGATATGCTTGAAGATTCAAGCCAAGCATCACTACCTCCTCAGTTCATCTTCCCTTTTCCTCCCCTCCCATCCCATGACCCCCCACTCACACTAAAATGGGTGAAGTGCCACTCTTTGGGGTTCACATAATACATTCGCATATTCCTATTTCTGTAATTCCACATTATTTGACAACTGTAAACTCTTTAGACTATAACTTATTTATCTCTGAATTTCTTCCCCTAGCATAGAGCCTGTTATAGAATAGAAACTCAAAAAAGATTAGTGGGATAAATGAATGGGTTAATGGTCTCATGTTAGAAAATTTAATAGTAGCTGCCATACATTGAATGTTTCCCCCAAATTCATGTGTTGAAACTTAATTATCAATGAGAGGGTGTTTGGGTTGGGGCCTTTGGAAGGTGATTAGGTCAGAAGAACAGAGCTGTCGTGGGGTGCCTGGGTGGCTCCGTCGTTAAGCGTCTGCCTTTGGTTCAGGTCATGATCTCAGGTTCCTGGGTTCGAGCCCCGCATCGGGCTCCAGCCTGCTTCTCCCTCTCCTACTCCCACTGCTTGTGTTCCCTCTCTCACTGTCTCTCCCTCTGTCAAATAAATAAATAAAATCTTAAAAAGACAGAAAAGAAAACAAAACAGAGTTGTCGTGAATGAGACAAGTGCCCTATAAAAGAGGCCCCAGAGGGATCCCTCAGCCCTTCTGCCACGTGTGGACACTGAAAACATGGCCATCTATGAATCAGCAAGCAGGTCCTTACCAGACGCTGAGTCTGCTGGCTCTCTGATCTTGGCCTTCCTTGCCCTCAGAACTATGAGTAAATTTCTGTTGTTTATAAGCCACTCGGTCTATGGCATTTTGTTTCAGCAGCCATAACAAACCAAACAGCATTAAGGACTAAAACAAGGTCCCTAACTTTGGGTTAAGATCTGCACTCATCAGAGCACCCAGCATTGAAATTCCTTGGAGAGTTGTAGACACAGCTAATGTATTATCCTGCTTTTCACATGGAAAGATTTAGGAATAAAATGTATGATTCTATCATGAGTCAAGAATCTAGCTTGAAATAAAGTCCACATCTCTAATTATCCCACTTGGGTTTCTGTGATTCGGCTATGCACTCTCTCCCAAATAAAGACTCTAATAAAATTTCTTCAGCATCATTATTCAGTAGCAGGAAATTGTGATATGATACCTTAAAGTAAACGAATCTAAGCACATCAGGTTTAAATTGAGTCTGGATGAGTTTAACAGAGAACCAATTTCCTCAGACTTTTTCTGTGACCTTGCAGGCTACCTCAGGTCTGAGGACATACATGTCCAGAGATTTGACAGGACTGTTTACAAATTCATATGATTTTATTGATTACATGATGGAAAAAATTTGGAGTTGGTTTTATATTGTCATTGGCATTAGTGAGGTTGAGAGTTTTTGTTTGATTTCCATTCAAGCTTCTTAGAGCTTGGAAATTGCAGACTGAAGCAATTCAAATTTATGCAGAGTCTGACAGTGAGTTAATTACCAGAACTATGCAAAATTGAATTTTGAGAAAACAATTCTGGCATTTTTGAATAGTTGTATGTTATGAATGTACTTATCCATAAGCATATGCAAGCTATCTGTCAACTAGCTGGCTCATTTTGAAGACACGTCCACTTACGAGAAAATATTATATTTCAAAGGGTCTTATGAAGCACAGAGAAAAGACTCCAAGTACTTTGCCCTTTACCCTTGAAATGTATGCAGAACCCCAAACTCGAGTTGAACTCATAATAACTGAACTCCCAGGCACCGTACTTGTTAAAATAGATACAGACACTAATCCAAACAGGCAGGGTGGTCTTTTCTCAAATATTCACATTCCACACACTGTCACAGACAAACGCAAATCAGAGCAAGCCTTACCACGGAGGAAACACAGGAGACAACCATCTCAGCTGTGATTTCAAACATGTTCAGGTTGCCCCTGAAATACAAGTCCTATTTCCAGCTGGAATTTCCCAATTCGAGATTTATTTTGTGTCTTAACATTTGGAATACCATTAAAAGGGAAATTCTCTGACGCCTTTGCACGGATAATGAGAGGGAGATAGCTTTAAAATTATTTTCCCTTTGTGTAAGTATATGTATCTGATACTTTTCTGAAATTGGTGATAAGACGGAGAACGATGAAAGCATGGGTCCCTGGGTACCAAAAAGAGAAGGTAGTACCTCTATAAGCTAGAGAATGGATTAAAGGAAAGAATGTGAGCATCAAAGGCAAACTTCTGACTTTGATATCTGCCAGGATTGAGCTTGGGCATTACAATTTATAAGAAAAAAGATATCAAAAGCATGAGTGGGGGCGGACGGGGCGATGTTTTCCTTGCGCTTCACCCTGTCTCTTCAATGAGTCACATTTTCCATCTGAAAGTTTACTTGTTTTCAAATTCTCAATATGGTACAAAGAATGAGCCAGGAATCATTTGGTTGCAAGATACATACACCCACTCAGACTACGAAGATTAGCAAGTTTATTGAAAAGATATTAGAGAATCACAAGGAAATAAGGTGCTTGCAGTTTACCTGGATTTGGGTAGATCTAAAAGTCATCAGGCAGCCACTCTGCCTCTTCCATAAATGTACCTTTTATTGGCCTTGGCACCAACTTAAAGTCCGGCTCTAGGTAATTGTCCAGTGCAATATGCACAACAAACTGACTCAGTATGCTAACTGCCAATTTCTAGGGGAGACAGGGAGACAGACAGGCAGAGAGAAATATCCCAACAGGAATGAGGTTTCCACCTCAGATCCTATAACTGGCCAGTGGAGAGTTCCCCAGAAGATATCTGCATTCCAGGGTTAAGTTTTTCAGCAGATACTTAATGGGAGATAAATTATCTTACAGCAATGTGTGAGAATGGAGACACTGACTGGGCATTTCTAATAAATTAATACTGCAGAGAAAAATGGACAAAAAGATATTAATAAAACCATGTAAATCAGCTCCAGCCAGGTTTCTTTATTCCTTTGGCAGGTGACTTGAGTTCTAAGTCCTCCAAATAAAATGCACATGACCCTAGTAGCAGCAATAGAATGAATGATTCAAAGGTACATCCCAAAATGTGTAGGCCAAATATTTTCCAAAACAGAAGTTTTATACTTATACCCAGCTTAGGTATAAATATTTGTTTATTTTTGACATATATCAATGGAATGGTTAAGTGTTGTTCTGCTAATAAGAAACAAAAAGGAGAAAAAAGAAATCAATTCTAAATATCACGACCTTCCAAAAATTTTTAGAAAACAGAATATTTTGGAATACCCAAAGCAAAGATTAAATAGGAGATAGGAGAAATGTACAGAAGCATCTGGGCTCACAAATAAAAATTTCCTTTAGGTACTATGGAATTTTTCCCAGAGCGTTTCCAGTACCAACAAAAAGAAAAGTCCTCTTTATATGATTTCTTTTCCTTCCTTCTGTACTGTACAGTCTCCAGCTCCTTGGATCTAAAAATTAGGCCATAATAATGTAGTATTATTCAACTTCCGTGTCACTGGGGACATTCTGCCCAATCTTGTGAGCCTTAACCATGTTTATCTTGCATGACAAAATATGTTTTTGAATCCAACTCATGAAACTTACAAATACACTTCAACAACTGTCTAAATTGTGAGCTCTCTCTGTACCTAGTAGAAACTCTAAGAGACTTCCACTTACCCAACTGACAGATGAACAAATGTTGCTCATCTCTGTACTTACACCTAGGAAATTATTTCTGTTCTCTTGGGTTCAACTATGTGCATTGCAAGAGTCCAGGTTTTAATCCTAAGCTTCTTTATGCCAGTTGCTCTTGTTTTTATAATTATATAATTGAATTAAATATATTAAATGTAAATATAAATTAAATAAACTATATACCCATATACTAATGATATGTGAATGGGAAAAATGTGTTATTTTTCTGATAACTAAGTAGAATATTTTGGAAAAGCTAAAGAAATGTGAGTTGTTAAAAATTTCAGTGTAATAAGAAGTCATTCACACCTGTCATTCATTCAACACTCAATGAATATTTATTGAGTATTTTCTAAGTGTCAGCCCTTATTCCAGACGTTGAAAATACAAAGATGAATAACACAATGTTTCTCCTCTCAATTTGCTTGTATAGTCTCTTGTGTGAGACAGACACAGGTGACCAAACACTCTCTTATTGTCCTTCTGTATGTTCAGGTCCCCCATAGGAGGGACACATTGTATAGTCTTGGGAGTTAAGGAAGACTTCCTGGAGAAAGTTACATCTGAGCAGAAACCTGAAGGACATAGATTATCCAGCATTCAGGAAGCAGAAGGAAAAGGGAATTTCAGCTAGTGGGAATAACACAGGCAGATGCCCAGGGAAAGGGTGAGCCTAGAAGATTCTGGGAATTGAAATGAAAGAAGAGAAAGATCATTGATGTCGTTTTGGAAATAATGCAGAGACTCATGACTCATATCTTGAGTAAGGAGTTTGTATTTTATCTTGAGAGGAATAAAGAGTTGTTGAAGGGTTTTCAGAGGAGAAGGAAATTAATTAGAATAACAATTTCGAGAGGTCACACTGACTATACAATGAAAGAATGAACTGGAATTGAGGCAGACCAGCTAGAAATCAGTTGTAAACAGTCCAGTGGATAACTACTGGTCATCCAAATGAGGATAATATGAATTACCAAAACTGACTCAAAAAGAGACATAAAACATTAGTAGACATGTAACCAGAAATAGTTGATAAAACTGTCAAACATGTGTTCCTCAAGATCACAAAAGGTCAAATGTTTTTGCAGGAATGTTATTTAGAAATGCCTGTGCTGGTGAAGCTGTTTTTAAACATTAAAAAAAAAAAACAAAAAAATTCCAATTGATTTTATGAAGTTAGAAAAACTTTGGTAATGATATGTTTGACAGTTACTTACATCGAATGAGCACAAACAAATAATGACCAGAAAACTCTCTTAAAAGCCTATTTGTTAATATATTTACAAAATCTCTAATAAGTTATAGGCCAATTAAATGAAAAATTATATTTAAAAACACATCATGGCCCAGTGAGATTTATTCTTGGAATGAAAGGATAGTTCACATAATTTATCATACTCACGGGTAAAAGAAGAAAAACCACATGATCAATCATCTCTCAAGATACGACTGTAGGACCTATTAATAATATTCTAAATTGTTCCTATTTTTAAAAACTCTTCCTAGTAAAAAGTCTAAAATTTTACTTTCTAAGTATAAGAAAGGATTCAAATTATCATCTAAAATTATATGTAGTGTTAACATTTATTAAGCACTCAGTATATGGTCTTATATGCCTTCCCCTGTACAAAGTAATCTCAATCTGTAATCTCATTTAATGTTCTTGCATTAATTAAACCCCAACTCCTCTTACTCATCCCTACCTTGGCACCTTAACCTGATTTTTCTATAATTGTCACTCCATTTTTGTGTTTAACTTAAATGTCACTTTTTCAAAGAGTAATTACTTGACCCTCTAATCTAAATTAGGGCTCGCTTTTTTTTCACTCATAGCATCCCCCTTTTTTCCATTCATAACCCTTATCACAAATTGTTAATTATGAGACCATATCTCTATAACCTTTAAAAATTTTTATCTCTCCACTAGACTTTTAATATAATATCAAAAAGGGTGTGAAGTTATTTCACCACAGTATAACCAATACCTAACAAAATGACAACACATGATAGGTGCTCAATACACATTTATGAGATAAATGAATCTAATAAATAGTGAAACACCAAAGATATTCCTATTAAAGTTAGGAACAAGAGAAGGATTATTTCTGTAACTTTTGTTATTCATCATTATTCAGAAGTTGTACTTACTGAATAAAAGAGGGACAAGAATGAGAAATACATTTTAGAAAGGAGGGATGAAGTGGTCGTTATTTGCAGAGGTATTTTTTATCTGAACTACTCCAGGTAACAGATTTCAGCACGGAGGCCAGATATTAATACAGAAAATTGAAATAGATATATGTGGCAATAACTAGTTAGAAAATGTTATGGGAAGATATCCTAATAGAAATAAAAATATGAAATACCGAGGAAAAAAATAACAAAAAATATGGAAAAGTATATATGGTAAGAAGCAAAAGGAAGAAGAGGGGGGAATCACAAGTCTTCTGAAGTCTTTGACCTTAATCATGCCCTTGATCATTACCAGCATCCCTTATACTGTGTTGGTCAGTATTCTGTCATGTCGTCCAGAGTCATTTCAAACTGCTCCACAAATTTTTGGTGGGGTGGAGGGGCAGAGGGAGAGGAAGAGAATCTTAAGCAGACTCCACGCCCAGCATGCAGCATGACATGGGGCTTCATTCCATGACCCTGAGATCGTGACCTGAGCCAAAATCAAGAAGCAGCCGCTTAACCTACTGAGCCACCCAGGCGCCCCTGCTCCACAATTTTTAACCTTCCTTCCTTTCTCTTAGCAGAGCAGCTTGACCTCTACTTCACAGAGAAAATAAAGGCATCAGACCAAATAAATTCTTGTTATCTACAAACAGGGGGAGCTGGTTCTATATCTTCTCTCCTTCCTTCCTATTACAGTGAATTAAATAGCTTTCCCCCCGCCTAAAAGTAATCTAACTTTGCAATGGCCTTGGCGAACGTTACTGTATTGATTTTCTTCTCCTTTGATTCTGTATCTTCCTCTAGCTATCATCTTTTCCTCTTTTCACAACAAACCTTTTTTTAAAAAAAGTGGTCTTCACATATTATCTCCATCCCTCACCTTTTGTGCGCTTATCTCACTGTTTTCTGGTTTCTTCCCTGAGTCCAAAAAACTGCCATTCAAGGCCACTGAGAACTTTGTTGGGATTAAATTTTTTAACTATCTTTTTAGTTATTTTACTTGCCTCTTCTGTAGCATCTAATACCATTAACTGTTCCCTTACACTTGAAACTCTTATTCTGGCTTGAATGATCCCAAGCTCTCCTGGCTTTCCTCCTATCTCCCTGTATCTCTATTCACTCTTCTTTCTCTCCCTACCTTTAAGGGTAATTGTTTCTTAGGAGCAGAGTCTTGGTCTATATTCTCTTCTTACTTTTTACACTCTTTCCAAGTGAACTTGTCAGTTCCAATTATTTCACTTACTATCTATAATGCCAGCTACTCACATGTCTACATATTTCTAGCCCAGATAAATTTACTGAGCTCTAGTCCTGAATGTCCAACTTCCTCCTTCAGGCAATACCAAATTGCCTGAATATATACCTCCTCTATATATACCGGAATTTTAACAAAGGTAAATGTTATTGGTCATCTCCATATAATCAGTTTAACCTCATGTTCTTTATCTGAAGATGGTACCTCCACTGACTTTGAAACTTCAATTTAGTCACTGATGTTGACTCTTCCAACTTTTCTTTTTATCCCCCATATTCAATCAGTCACTAAATCCTATTGACTCTACCTTAAATATTCCCAAATGGGACATTTTTCATGTCACGACTATTATTCTGTTGTAGATTTCTATAACTATCTCATAAATGGTTATCAAAACTCCTTTTTGTCACTCAATATCGATTCTTCTCTTTATTCATAATAGAATGGTGATTTTATTCTGGACTGCAAAGCACCCAGCTAAGAGATAACATGTTCCAGCCTACTTTGGGGTTAAGATTAGCCTTACACGCTGGACAGAGATTTATAAATGGAAATGTTGAGTAGAAGTCCTTGATGAGTCTTCAGTAAAACCTGTTTAAAGATGGCTGACTCATATGGGAAGAAGGCTTTTCGTCCTTGGTCCCTTCTCTTTCTTTTTTCTCCCCGCCCCCTTCTGTATAGAATACAGCCATTTTGGACCATGAACTGATCTCAAGGATGGAAGCCATAAGCTAAGATGATACAGTGGGACTATAGAAAGAATCTGCATGATTAAGTTACCTCAGGTTCTGGAACCCTTATCTCCTGACTTCTTTTACATGGAGAAATAAACTTCTGTTTTGAGAAAGACATTAATATTTTGTGTTTCTTTATGTGTAGAAAAATCAAATCCTAACTGATACACGTTAAATTACCTTGCATAATCACAGGTGTGTATTTATTTATATACTCAGGCATCAGCTGTCAATTGCATGCCCACTTATGGTAATATAAGAGAAGACCATTGCCAATATTGCCAGTATTTGATGTTAAGCAAACAAAATTTTATCTGGTGCCACTAGTCAAAAAACAATTACAGGTCTAGCTTTAAATGTAACTTTGTTGATTCAGTTGAGTTCCCACTTAGAACTATACTTTTATGATGGAAAGTGACCTTTGCTATCATCTAAACTCTCCTTTTCGATAGAAGAAACTGAGACCAAGAGAAGTCCACAGGGTGAATTATTGGCACTATGGCATAGCGATTAAACACACAGACTCTGGAGCTAGACCACTTAGACTAAAAATCCCTTCCCCTTCTTGCTAGCTGTGTGACTTTAAGCAGGTGATTTAACCTTACTGTACCTGCTTTAATAGAACTGTTTTTGAGAAATGAATGACTTATCACATGGCAGCCACTTAAAATAGAGCTTGGCATAGGTGACCATACTCCAACTATTGATCAGAGCTTTGACTCAGGTCTCTTATTTCTAGCTCAATGCTCTTTCTACTCCTATCATGCTGCCTCCCTGAACACAGGTTAGGAGGAGTAGAGAGCCGAGAGCAAAAGAACAAAGATGTCTAAGATCTGATGGGTGCAAAGAAAGAAGGATAACTTTGGAGGCAAGAGCATTGTCTGGAAAGGAAGGTCTAGATTCAGAGCATATAACAAGAGTTCAGGACAGCCAGGGAGCAGTAGAGCAGAGCTCAGCTCCTAGAAGGTGGGCACCTAAAGAGATGTGGGAGGAAATGGCTGACAAATTCTTCCCATTTCAAAAATTGCTGGGGATTTGCCATACCTGATGGTAACAAAAGGTAATAGCTTTTGTTTTTTTTTAATTATAAATCAGGAGCTAATGAAAGGAGCATATGATGTCCTTAATTCTAAAGTTGAAATAGATACAGAATCATTCTCTCGGCATTCTTAAAGCTGTTTGCAGAACAGCAAGCCAAAATACCAAATGTAGAGAAAGGACATAAAAGGCTAATACTTTCAGAAACAAAATGTATATGGGATTTAGGCATGCAAATTGCCTGTGAGATCTAGATTCATAATTTTCATCCTGAACATCCCTTGAGAAGTATATAAATAGGACTTTTATATCATTAAGGGTTTGTTTAAAGATTTAGAGCTATACCTAAACTATTTTCACGTAATAGCTTTGAGGTGTATTTCTCTAGTTTTTGTTAGGAATTTGAAACACCAAGTGAGATTTGTATGAGCCAGGGTCTGACAAAGGATGACAATGTTGTGTTATTGTAGAATGTTAATGCTTAGGGGATTCTATTATGCTTCCATCACTCAAAATAAGCTGAAGCACCAAGTGCTTTCACATGTGGATTATCTTTCCATCATCACAGATAAAAGAATGTTGGTGCTGTTACTTTCACTAAACCTTTCACATAGAGGATTTTCTCTCATTTTCTGTGGATAAGCAATGCACACATGAGAGAGAGCAGAATGCTGACATAGGGAAATAAATAGTCCTTTTCTAAACTGTTTAAAATATGAATAGATGAACAAGTAACAATTATGAAGATAATGCTGAAGAACATATTGAGGTTTTCTTTAACTCAGAGGAAATAACATTTTTTTTAGTTTATGAGATGTCATGAACTTGTTCAAAGAAAGCCTATGAAATTTTAAGTAGAAAAGTGCTGGTTATTTTTCTACCTAGAGGCCCAACATTAAGTCTATGTGTGAACTTCCCTGCATATCCATCCAAATGAATAGTAGTTCTGTTCAGAGACTGTTCTCGCAATTACTTTTCCCTTAAAAAAAAAGAAGTTATTTTTCCTTTAAAAAAGAAAAATTATTTTCTGGAAAATAATTTTTATTAGAGATGGACTGCCCAAAGTGCCATGCAATTTTATGACTCCATTTGTCATTCCACTGTTAACTCAGGAAGAGCATGCTTAAAAAGGCCAGATAGCAACATAACTGACAAATCAGTAGTTTGCAAAGGATCTTTATTAATTATAACAACACTAAGAACAAGAACAATCACTGCCATCTACCATGCTAGGTTTCTTGTAAGGATCATCACATTTAACTCAATAATCTTGTGGGGGACAATATTATCATCCCATTTAACAGATGCAGTAACAGTCTCAGAGAGGCCCAGTAACTAGCATAGTCACCCAGATATTAATTAGGTGGATCTAGGATTTGAAAACAGATCTGTCCAAAGTTCCTTGGGACAATCCTGCTGTGTTCCTCTCATTCCTCATGCTACCTTCTTTTTCTTTATTGTGAAGATATAGATGTCCATGACTCCAAGGTCTAATATCAACTACCTTCCCTTTAGGTTCTGGCCTAGAACATTTTCAGAGAACACTCCCTGCTTCGGAAGATCACCCAGGCTCCTGAACCGGGAACCAGTGAGCACATGTACAGGGACTCTATGCCAGGCTTTGTATTATACTGTCATACTCAGTCTTCTTCCCACCCTGTTACGAAGGCATCATTTTCCCTCTTTTGAAGATTCAAACATTGAAGCTTTCAGTTAAGTAACTTGCTCAAAGACATACATATAGTAAGCCTATATCATGATTTAATACGGTGCCTAGCACAGAATAAATGTTCAATAAATACCTGTTAATGGATGAGTGAATAAAAGTAGTATCACATCTGGAATATTTAACCCAGATCTTTTAAGTTAAAATCTCTATTTTTTTTCCATGTATCTCACTGATTCCAGCCTGAATAGTGTACAGGGTATTAGTAAAAATTTAACTGTTCTCAGATAATCCTTTTTTAGAGTCCACACTATAACCATTTTGCTAGGTACAGCAGATTCCTCCAGAAAGGAATATATATAAATCACACACATAAATAGAAGAAAAGGCTTGATCTTAGTCTATTATTCCCATAAAAAATACTGGACAATTCTCAGGAATCTTTCTAGATTTATAAAACAGATGTGGGTTAATCCATGGAAGCATCATGAGCTAAATCATTTGGTTACTAAAGTTCTTAAACAAAAAGTAAGAAATTGCAAACATAAAATTTAAATGACTACTTGGCATCTCTGTTCCCCACAAAGAACACACTTAACATTAAAAAAATAATTATGCAAAAACTTTTGTTAGCATTTGAAGAAGACTTGCAATGAGAAATATATGTGTGATTACTAAAGAAGATGGAACGCATCAGTGTATTTAAAACCTTAAAATGTCCGTAACTATATTCGGAATACCTAAATTGTCACAGAAGGTTTTTTTTTTTTTTTTTTTTTTGTAATGAGGAGTAATACAGTAAAAGAGAAATGACAGAATCTTACCTGTGGTAGAAAAAAATTGGGGGGTTTCCAATTTTTATTGGTTTTATTATATATCTATGGCTGAAAATATCATACAAAAAAGAATCCTTCCATTAAAACTGCCCAAATTGAATTACTACAGGAAAAAAAGGTAGAGAAGCATAAACTAAGAGGCAATCAAGAGAGAAGGCTGGAAGCCCCAGCATTCCTTTGTTACCGACATCCAGCATTGTTCTATAAACAGTTCTACCTATCAGGGTATACCACTGTGGTCTGACTGAAGAAGTAGTCAGTGATCATTTCATGAATTCGCTTTTTGCAAATTATCCAAGAGGCATAAAACTCTCACCTTTGAAATCCCTCTTTTGCACAGAGCCGTTTTCTCCCCGATGCTTGTGTACCGGCGTCCATACACCCATTCACATGAATTTGTTTATAATTTTAGCTAGTTCTTACCTGCTAAGAATAGGGCTAGGGGAAATGAGTCACTGGGCTATTAGAAAATGAAAAGCCAGTGAAATAATTTTCTTTTAATGCAAAACAATTTCCAAACATGTTTCATTCAAGAAATGAACAACTCACATGCTATTATCTCTGAAATGGATTATCGTTTTAGATAGAGATCAGGGGTTTGTTTTTAATTAGAAGAAGATACAAACAAATGTCCATCCCTTGCTGTGAGAGTACTGTGAATGTTTAGAGCATGGGGGCAATACGACATCATGAAGAAACAGCTTAACAATATAAAAACATTCCTTCTTCAGAGTCTTGTCTGATTAGACCAGCTCTTCAGCATTTATTTTTTTAATGATATTTTTTAGACACATCCTTAGAACTTTATCTTTTAAATGCAGCAGAGTTTTTTCTCTTGTTCTCTACCCAGGGGCTAGAAA
>NW_022589726.1:26733125-26804399 GCF_004348235.1 Phoca vitulina
AAATGCAGCAGAGTTTTTTCTCTTGTTCTCTACCCAGGGGCTAGAAAAAAAAAAAAAAACACGCATCAGAAGGTCTCTTATTCTATACCAAGATTCCAGTCACAACTGAAATTTTTTTTTAATTCCAGAAGGTCTTAGAAAGTAGGTTTATTTAAATTAGAGAAATGCAAGAGCATTTATAAATTTTTAAAATTAATACTCTCAAACATTCTGTACTGATAACTTAGAAGTGATGCCATTTGAAAGACTCCTATGCATGATTCTAGCTGGTTAACAGAAGCCAACAGCTAATAACGGCTCTGGATTTCTTTGGCCGCTCAGTCATATGACTGCCTAACAAAAGGATTTGGTGTTGAGGGGGCAATGTTGACAGAGCAATCCAATACTCGCATGTCAGATAGGAGAATTGCACCGTGGCTTGGAAGACAGAGAAGGTGTGTGTGTGCAAGAGATCTGGGTTTCAGGAACAGCAGAACTGATGGGGGGGTAGTGTGCTCTAAATGGTTCCAAATGGATCTTTAATCAATGTGTTTCTTTACAGTGACATCACTGTATCATTTCTTCCCATTTTAGTAAAGTCTCCCTGTTCATGTAAGGAAGCCCAGTATTCCTACATATTCCTGTCATCTGGGCTTTAAGAGAGGGAGTGCCCTCGATGTAGTCCTAGACTTTGGGGCTAAATCCCTTTTGTCAAATGGTTTTAGAGACAGAGATGCATTTTTAGTAAAAGGTCTAGTCTCTTAGAAACAGAATGACGTTTTGAACAAGTTAATGACAGATGCACAAAGAAATATGACTAAATTATACCAAAGAGACTATTCTAAGGTGATGTGTATTTGAAAGAAGAACACTTTTTGTAAGTATGATACGGAATGGTAATTAGATAGGCACCATGAATGATCTCAGCTCAATGTGAGACTTCATCTATTCCCAACCATCGATGGCTATCTCTATATTAATAATTCCTAAGTCCACATTTCTGTTCCAAAACTCTCTTCCAAGTCATAGATTCTCATTTCCAACTCCATAGAGCAAGACTTACACCACGAGACTAAAACTGAACTCATAATTTATTTTCATCTACTTCTCATCCTCCCATATTTGCTTCCATTTTATCCAATCTTCTAAACTACAACAGGTCAACATATATTCCTCTACCTCCCTCATCTATAGCCCTAAACAACTGTGCACTAAATTTGATTACTTTTATGCCAGAAAAATCTCTCCCAAATCTGAGCTCTCCGCTCTATTCCTACCATCACTGTTTGTTCAGATCTCCCTCATCTCATCCCTGGATCACCTCAGTATGCTTCATATCATATCATAACTTGTCTCTCTGCCACCAGTCTCTTTTCTTACTATTTCATCCTCCCCATTTCACTCTTGTCAATTATACTACAAATTATTCTTTTTTCCAAATTCTCTCAGAACTTCATCCTCCTGCTTAAAATCTCACCTTCTCTCCATTGCCTGAAGGATAAATTCAGGCTGCACTTGTGACCCTTCAACTCTGACCCTAGCCTAACTCGCCAGCCCTATCACTCTCAACTCTCCTCCACCCAGCCCCTCCATTCAAAATATACCTAGCCTCTCACAATTTCTCAACTTTCCATATCTACTTGTATTTCAGAGCCTTTACGCATGTTCTCCCTTCTGTCAGGATTGCCCTCCCCCACATTTTTCACCTAGTAAAGATCTCCTTGTCCTTAATTACACATTGACATATTACTTTCTTCATGTTTCCTAGAATCCCCACATGGAGGCTTAGTATTTTGTTCTTCTGTTCCTCCATAAGATTTTGTTCATAATTATATTGCCTATTATAATGTATTGTACAAATCAGTTTTCATGTATGTTTCACTTATTTATTCATTCTTATATTTACTAATTCAGCCAATAAATAAAATTGCCTGCTACAGGGAAGGCTCTGGAATATAACAAGCTGCTCTGTCATCCTATCCACGTGTACATCTTATTTAACCCCCTAAAAAATAGAAATTGTCATAAGTTCACTTTTAAAATGAGGGAATTAGGGGCGCCTGGGTGGCTCAGTCAGTTGAGTGTCTGACTCTTGATTTTGGCTCAGGTCATGGTCTCGGGGTCATGGAATCGAGCCCCACATCAGGCTCCTAGCTCAGCAGGGAGTCTGCTTGAGATTCTCTCTCCCTCTCTCTCTGCCCCTCCCCCCACCACACACACTCTCTTCTCTCGCTCAAATAAATCAATAGATCTTTAAAAATAAAATAAAATGACAATGAGGAAATTAAAGTTTGGAGAAAGTATGTGCTGATTATAGTGTAGCTAGTAAATAGAAGGAGCATAATTTCCACACATGTCTGATTGATTTCAAAGGCCAAACTATTTACATACTGTCTCTCTGGGCTACATACTCCTCAAGGTAAGGAGCTGAGGTAAGTGAGGTATTCATTTTTACATTCCCAGTGGCTATCAGAATATACTGGGCATTTGACAAATGTTCCTGAATAAATGAAAGAATGAATGAGTGAATGAATAGATGGATATTTTGTATTTCACTTCACATGATAAATATTCTCTGAAAAGTTGTACATAGTACATAGATTTTGAAAAACAAATTCTATATTAGACATATTACTTTTCTAGACGTTCTCCTATGATGAATCATCTTGCAAAGTGTATTTTTAAGCTATATGTGAATTTTCACATACTGAAATTACATAAAATGAGGTATAGCCACATGGATAGAATGACATCAGGCTCATGCTATGTGCCTCCAATGAAGTAACTTCCCAGTTAGTCAGCTCTGCAGAGGAGTCTATACCACAACACTATGACCACTGGGGGCCCACCCAAGGATAGAGAATTTGGAACATGTCCAAAGAAGAGCAATGAAAATGATTAAATGGTTGGAAAATTGTCTCTCTGAGGAAAGGTCACGGGAACTAGGCCTATTAAGTGTAGAAATATGAAGAGGCAAACCTACCAATATACTTCAAGGATGTGGAGAGGAATAGGCAGAGGTAAGCAGCTGTTTTTAATTTTTATTTATAATGATAAAAGCACAGGACAGTGACTTCAAATGCAGCATAAAGGTTTAGGTTAGTCTTTATAAAACAATAGACTTAATTAACCCAAAAGGTTATGGTATTTATTTCTCTGAAAACTTGTGGAAAGAGTCAACTTCTATAGAAAAGAAATGTACTGTGCCCAGATCCAACTAGAAAGAATAGATATTTAGGAATGTGGTCAGAAAGAAAGGGTCTAACTAAGATTCATGCATGTGTATTGCTTACTTTGGAAATAAAAATTATATCCAGCAAACTTGGCTTTTAGGAAAAGTCTTAATTTTTTTCTCTTCATGTTTTTTCCTATCATTTTGAAAATTTGAAACCTAAGTATCTTATGAGTAAATTATTTTGGAAAATCTATTAAATATTCAGTGGAATATACTTTTTGGCAAGAACCATTATGGAGTCATGAGCAATTTAAGCAATGATTTATGAACAATTATCCAGAGAATGACAAACCAATAATGCTGAAGAGCAAAGTGCCAAGGGTCATAAAAAAATGCAGAGCTCACAGAGTAGCCAGTCCGAGTGTCTGCTTTCCTTATCTCTGGACAGCAGTGTTGGTGTTGATAACAAGACAGTTTATACTACTCAAAGGCACCCAGGACACTGTCTATTTTGCCTTTTCAGAGATATAAGGTCTGTGAGCTGCAATTGACAGTAATGGTTTTCATCCAGCAGAGCCATGTGAAAGTCTTAGGGGGTTAGCAATGTTTCTATTGTTATCATGTTACGGTTGCATTGCTCTAATGTAGTATTAATATGATGCAGATGTATTAATTTATTATGGAGTCACAGATATTGAAATATATTGGCAAAAGAAACGTGTGGGAAGAGTTATCCAGGTCTGCTGAGACTTCCTCAATGATCCAAAAGAAATCAATTCCCAGAAAGAAGCCCACTTACCAGAGAGCGACCACAATGTCTAGACTGCCTAAATTGGCAGGAAGGGGGAAAAGCTGCAAGTAGATAATTGAATCAAAATGGCAGATACCTGCCGTTTGGGTCGCCAGGAAAAAAGAAAAATCATATTAATTGTAAATGCCAGTGACCTGAATTGTAGTTTACTCTGTTTTCTCCCCCAGAGACTATTGTCTTCAACTCAGTTCTTCATTGGAAAAATAAATGCAAAAGACATCTTCACCATACAAGGAATTCTTTGTTTCAGGCTGGCTGCTGACATTCCAAACAAACTCACACTCAAGATAAGGTTATCCTCTAGGACAACTCAGACACTTTTTTCTTCCCCATCATCAACTTGCCAACATTAAAGGCCAAACTTGCTTTTAGACACAGTGTTTAAAGCAAATGCAACTTCAAGAGATTACTGCAAGGCCAAGCCCGTCTGGTCTCCTATTCCCTCCTGATTATGGGGGTGCTGTCAGCTAGGAGGGAAGCCACCAAATCAGTAGCTATGGTTGGTGAAAAGTGAAATGTGAGTCTTCATGATCGAATGTCCTGTAAGAGGTGTGGTGAAAAGCAGGACCCCCCAAAAGAACTGGTGAAAAGTGTTAATTATCTGTACCTTCCAACAAAATAACAGAAACATTTTCTCTGAACATTTTAATCAGTCACTTTTTTATAACCACTTCTTAAACTGTGAAACGCATCTTTCTACCATCTTCAATTCATAAGCAGGCTCACTTCTGCACTCTCTTTCCAAGTTTTCCATTCTCATTAACAGTATATATTGCTAAAAAAAAAAAAAAACAGTATATATTGCTGTTAGGTTCATGCGTTGAGGGATTTTTATGAAGCTATTGAATTATTAAAAGCATGTAGTTTTTCACCGGGCCTCAATTTAAGACTTGACTTTGGAGCTGTTTTTACTGAATTGGCAGGAGGAAAAAGGAAAGTAAGAAAACTTCCATGGAAATTACTTCCCAGAAAGTTGGTTTTGAACAGCATTTTCGGTCAAATCAAAGATAGGGAGTACCAAATCTCCAGAAAGACAAAGTCTCTTGCAAAAATGTTCTCTCAAATTTGTGGAATCAGCTGCTTATATTTTTCATAAAAGCCTAGATAACTTCAAAACACTGTGTGCATATTCACAACACTGTATGGGCGAGAAGGTGAGTATGGATGACACTGAGATTATTTAGAAAATGAACATTGTTCCATGTCCCTTAAGTTTATAATAAATTGTCCATGGCTCTCTGTTAGTAGAAAAAAAATTCTTTCAGTCTTATGTTATGCTAGTCCCTTCTGCTACCAAAAATCTGGGAAATAAATGTTATCTTAGATCCATGAGTAATAGATATTTAATCTATGTATTTTTTTCCCAATTATATATTAAGTACTTAGTTTGGACCTAGTGGTAATAAATTTATGTAACTTGTCCTTTTCCTCCAGAAATGTTCAATGATTTTAGGAGCATTTTCAGGAATACCCAAAGCTATCACACAGAATGGGGTCATCAAATGCTAAGAAAGCTAAACTTTGTAGCATCAAGATGTTTTTGTTGTCCAAGTAAGAAATATTAAAAGAGGAATAGAATGGAGGGTCCAGATTTGAGACATACTTTCTGGAATAAAATTAATCAAATTTAGTGGGAAACTGTTTTGAGTTACTGGTGAGAAATATAAAAGAGTATATGTTGACTTCTAGTTTAGAAGACTGGAAAAAATGATAACAAATATAGGATGTATACATTTAGGGGATGCAAAGCAAATAAAAATGAGTCATGAGTTCAGTTTTAGCAAGTAGTTTAAGGTAAGGTATAAAAGGGGATGATGCTTAGAGACCAGATAGCAGCCAGATCATGAAGGGTCTTTAAGTTGGACTAAGCAGCTGTTGATTCAATAAACAATGAAGAACCATGGCAAGGTTAGAAGCAGGGAAGTGACAAAAGCCAGATATGTATTTCAGATACAGTGCTCAGACTATCTGAAGGGTAATTTAATGTAAAGAAGCCAGTCAGCAGTCAGGGAGAGCAAGGACTGGGTTAGTGAAGAATTTCAGGTCTGCAATGATGATGGACTGAACCAGGAAAGTATAAAAAATTGAGAAATAATCATAAGGTAAAATTGATAGAATTGGCTGGTTGGATTGTATGTGGGGAATGAGAAAGAGGAAGTGGCTTCCAATTTCTGGCTGGAATAACTATGTGAATAATGTTGCAATTAATTAACAAAGGAAACATAGGAAGGAAGAGTGGGTTTGGAGGGGGAGAAATTTCAGGTCTTCTTTGAACATGTTGTATTTCAAGATGATGAGTAAGACATCTAAATGGATTTAACTAGCAGGTAGTTAAATATATGAGTCTGAAGGGAGATACCAGAACTGTAGGCCCGGATTATAAAGCAACAGGAAACAGTGGTAATTAAAATCAAGTAAGTGAATGAGTTTGCGCAAGGAAAATGAAGATAGAGAGAATGGCAGAGAGCCAAAGACAGAATCCAAGGGAACCACCCATATTTAAAAGCAGAAAAAGAGGAGTGGCACATTTGGGAGATTAAGGAGAAATATTCAGGGAAATAAGAGTAAAAAAAAGAGTTTCCTCATAGGTGTTAGCACAGTAAAGATTTTAAAGGTTCAATGCCTGGTTGATAGCATCAGTATTGAAGAGATGTCCAGTAAGACAGCAACTGAAATAGCCCAGAAAATTTACCAGCAATTTGGCCCTTACCATATAGATACCTTGGCAGGCCATATTGTCATTTAGCTAAAAGATACCTTTCCCCAGATCCCTTCTCTTTCTTCCCAGCACCATACACTCTGATTGTCACTATCCATATAACTAGGTTTTTGCCTTGACCATCAATCTATATGTAACCTATTCTGGGGCCCTTTCATGAATTTCATCTAATAACTTCATCTAAAATGACTTCCATGTCTCTCGCTCATCCACTTCTCTAAATTTGTTTTATATTTTCCATATATCCAACCATGAGTTGAGGACTTGTAAAACATAAACATCTTCTGACATTTCTACCCTTTTCCTGAAATCCCTAGCACTGTGTCCCTAGTAATGTTTTAGATCTACTGGTTTGGCATTGCCTGAACTGCACATAAAATGACCATATCCATTGCACTCATGCCTTGGGACATTTCCAGCTGATGTTGTTAGGGCTGACTCTACAGAGGAATTAACTCTCTGGGTGCCCTCCTCTCAGTTAGGATTCTTGCTCTTCTGTAATTCAACACGTCCCAGACCTGCCTCATAACTATGATGACTTGAATTTGATGTGTGGCAGAGTATTCAAATAGAGGTACTGGGTAGGCCACTTGAAATATGGGCTGCAGAGGAGATACAAGGCCAGAGTTTATATATAATTTTGAGAGATGGGATGATAGTGAGGAATCTGTAAAATATGACTGCTTCTTGATAGAGTGACTAAAGAGAAAATGCCATAAGGTATATGATAACATTTTAAAGGACAACCAGACTTAAGGTATGAGAGGAGATAAAGAAGAAGTCTGAGACATGAGAAGAGAACCAAAAAAAATGGAAAACAGAATATAAGACAAAGTGAAGTGAGCAAAGAGAATAAGGACAGAGAAAAGATCTAAGCCATCATTTTATCTTTATCCTTGAAGGAACAGCTTCAGTGGATACAAAGCCAGACTATAAGAGATTTCTGAAGAGAATAGTTAGGGGGAAAGTAGAGGAAGTAACTTTAGGACCATATTTGGAAAATTTTTGAAGAAAGTAAAGAATTCAGTTGGTATATAGAAAAGGTAGCAAGGATACAAAAGTCTGTGTTTATGGAGTCTTATTTCCTTGTATCCTGTACACCTACAAAAGTGCCTATACAGAGCAGGTCCCATAAATATTTGTTGAAGGAGTGAGCTTTGTTTTTATTTAAAATGTATGTATCTACAGATTGGGATAAAGTAAAGATGTTAGAGAAAAGGTAGATACTTGTGATGATAATATCCTGAAAACACTGGTAATGTTTGGAGTCCAGAATATTGAGAGAAGGGTGAAGTCTCAACTGGGGAAGAGTCAGAGAGAAAGGAACATAGGGGAATAAAAATTAAAATATGAAAAGGGGACAAACCTCATGCTCTTTTCTCCCTAAAATAGTGGGGTAACAGGCTGGTGTTGGGTGATGAAAGAAAACAATGCTACTAAAGTCAATGCTAAAGCTGAAAGAAGACATGAATTTTCCATATTAGGGAGAATTGAGAGTGAAAGTAGAGTGTCTTCAATCATCAGGTGAGCCTTCATATTTTGTTTCCTCCTTCTCTAAAACATTCTGTCATCTCAAAGGAAAAACAAATAGTGGCTGAGAGAGCAACTGGTGGAAGTTATCCAGGGTTGAGCTCTGATGGGTTGGGCAAGGAGAAGGATCAGAAAGATGAACTGAGAAGTTGGCTGTGCATATACAAGGCTGGGTGAGGAAAGAGAGACAAGAGATGCTATTTGAGCATATAAAGGTACCAAAGGTAACAGAGAATAAATGTTGATTTAAATGCGCAAAGAATGCAGGTAAAACAATTGCGGTTGAGGCAGGGAAGTGCTGAATTAAAGGTCTCAGAAAGAAAAATATTGATTTATGATGACAAATTTCAGTCTGTGTGCCTCAAGAAGCAATGAGCTACAGGTCCATAGGGTCAGGAATAGAAAGGAATTGGCTCAAGGAAGCTTCAGGGACAAAAGTGTAAGTAATGAAGTTATTAAGGAAGATTGCAGGGAATACTCAGAAAGGAAAGTTTAGCACCAAATCATTTATATAATCTGAAATAAGTTCTAGGGTGTGGTAGAAAATAGCAGTGATGTTTTAAGGAAGACCACACAGAGGAAAGTAATGGCCTTGAGGTGATGAAAATGGGAAGTGCTTCAGAAGGCAGGGCCCCTTCACTCCAACTGTTACCATTTGAAACTAAAGTAAAATAAAATAACGTCCCTCCCTTTGGTTTCTTCCATACTTGGCTCACACACTGATCAAGAAATGATGTACCAAAAAAAGCCGATTCTCCCTATAACCCCACTTAATCAGGGCCAGTGGGAGGTGAGACCTCCATGAAAGAGGATAATGGGAATCCAGATTCTTAATGAGAGAGCAATGTTTCCGTTAGAGGAGAAATAGCTGGGGGGGGGGGGGAAGACACTATTGTCTTAGAGAGAAGGTAGTACTCCACTAAGTCCGACAGAACAGAAGAGTTAAAGGAAGAACAATTCATATTCACAGATGCAAAGAAGTAGATAGGAATACAGACATGAAAGCACACTGCATACTGCCAACCCCGAACTCCACTATGAGAATGGAATGTCTTCATGGAGGAGTTTCTACAAACTATCTCATTTGGTCTAGTATTTGGAATATGCTAGTGTTGGTGTTCATCCATCTACGGCCGGCCTGGGAAGCATCAAAAGACAGGAGCCAGTGGAGAAAGAAATGGCTCCCTTAACAGTACTTTTTTCAGCTTTGGGGAAGTCTACACTACCCACCTGGCGCGAGAGTTTTGGCTATAACAGTGCTTGGAAGCATTCTGCTATCAAGCACTTAGAAAAAAGTCTTAGTTTTAGCCAAAGAGAAGCTCTGACTAAAAAAGAAACTGGCTGGATAGGTGGCACACTTAACAGATACTGGGTAGCATTTATGTCTTTAACCCAGAAAATGTAAACATGACCAAAAATATCAATCCCTCTTTATCATATATTTACTTCCAAGCTGATTTGACCAACTCTGACAGCAGTCACAACAACAACAAAAATTTTTTAAAGAAGAGAAAAATCCTGCTGCATATTTAATCATATTTAATCAAACTGTTTCTCGTTTGCTTGAATTAATCAAGAGTTAAAATGGCTGTTTCACTGTTCTCCTATGACAGTGCAGACTATTCACATGCAGCTTCCGTTTGAAGGTTTTGCGGGAGAGGTAGTTTTCTGTATGGGCTTTGAAGGAGGGGAGGGGAATAATCCAGCAGATGGGGACTGGAAGATTTTTCTTTCATGTTGCAAATACAATATGAAATGAACTATGAAGTTAACCAGCCACAATTCTCTGCAAAGGTCAGTTGGTTTCATGTTCTTGCTACAAAGTATTCTTGATCTAAACTGGATTATGTGGAAAAAATCAGAGGCCGCTCTATCCATTATTAATTCATTTCAAATATTTGTTTCAATGCCAGGATAATAAACATAATCTTGACTGAGTAATTCTTTCCCAGTTATAATCTGTATTTATCTATGTTTGCCTTACAAATGTATTATTTTTATTCATTTCATGACTGTTTGGATTTTTTGTTTTGTTTTGTTTTGTTGTTGTTACATTTTTTTGGCTTTGTTCTTTTGTTATTTTTTGGTTTTTCTTTTGGGGGCTCTTCTTTATTCATTTGTTTTTGTTTGTTTTGGACAGAGTAGTGAGTCAAGAATAGATTAGATTTTTTAACCTGGCAAGATGGAAATAGGAGTATGCTAAGTAAATTGTGAACATTAATAAATTTGGTTCACCCTTTTCTTCATAGTACAGTAACATGTGTATACTTTTCTAAGCATGCAGAGGGAGACAGTCAATTAAACAGTATTTATTAAATACCTATAATATATTTGGTAAACAGTTATTTAGCACATTCTATAAGTTCAACATTGTTTTAATTATTGTGGTGAATACAGAGAAATAAATAGGATATGGTTTCAGCCTTCAAAGTATTTATTACCTTGTTCAGCTAACAAGATTAAAAAATGCTTGAAATAACAAGGAACACTTTAAGATAGTTTGCAACTAAGTATCAATCCCAAAATGGAAGGTCAGTGTGGGTTAGGATTAGAGAAAACTCAGTGAAAAAAAATAGAATTTAAATACTAGAAAAATGACCTTAATGGCTGAGTAATACATGTATAGTTGGGATGGAAAGTAAAGGTGGGAGGAAGTAATAAGAATAATTAACAAAAACAGCAATAAAAACAAGAAGGAGGCAGAGGAGGAGAAGTAGAACTTACATTGACTGAATGTTTATCATGCTCTAGAACAATGGTGAGTGTACTACATAATCAAAAATGTATATGATGTTCTGAACATTTTTATCGTTTCTTGACCCACAGTCAGACATCTTTCAGCATTTTTCCACTAGTGGTGATATTCTTCTTTGAGACATCCAAATCTCTTCACCAGCCCCCCTTTATCATCAGGGCCACCCATTCACAAGAATGCCAAACAAAAAGAAGGGCAAGCAAACAGGGAAACAGACATCTTTCTCCTTGGCACTCCTCTGTACCCTTTCATTATCTGTGCCTTCCTGCAATCATAAACCAGTTTCCACTTGCGTCCCTGAGCCTCATATGACAATCACTGTTTCTCTCTTTGGAGACAGTACTATATTTCTCTGCTCCTCGTCTTCTTACCCCTAATCTATGACTGCCCCTGCTGAGTCACATTCTTCCACATTTCTGTATGATGGGGAAAAATCCTGTAGAAAATTTTGAGAATTGGTGGTGCTCTAATATTTGATGTCTTCCAAAATATGTTTATGTTTTAAGCAAAACTGTGTTACTTAAACTCATAGGAAAGAGTAAAGTGAGACTGATAGGAACAAGATTAAAGAAAATGTTGCCTATGTACTTCTTGGGTTGGAACAGAAAGAAAGAACACTCCTATGCCTCTTAAAACGAACTAGAGCCACGCAATTACCTGATTAGAAAGCCAATTAGGCTCCATATTGTTAAAGATAACTGGGTATCAGTGGGGACTGAACTTATGACCCAGACCTCCTTAGCATTCAATTTTAATGACCAAAATGCCAGCTAAACCCTATGTCTATATACTGACTATGTAACTCTCTCCAAAGAGAAGCAGACAGGATTATCAATTGGTTTATATCTCCTTCTCTTTTTGAACAGGATATGAAGGTAGGAGCTAGAGGTAAAACAATGAGCTAATATATGTGGGACAATATTATGGGCTGTGTTCCACTCACAGACCCAGCACTATTTGAGTCACATGACCTAGGTCATATAGCTATGTTGGTCCAAGTGAGGGTTCTAACCCACGTATTGGAATATAGAAGACAAACCAAAGACATACTCTATAAAAGGGAAACTAGTAGGCATTAACTTCCACCTCAGAAAGTTCCCAAGCTACGTATTTTCTTTTGAAGGCGTGCTTACCTCATGGAAACCACTCACCAATAGCCACTGAAATACCTTACAAACAGTTTAGAGTCAAAGAAAATAATATTCTCTCTGTAAATGAATGATCTATAATGAAAAAGATTTTTTTTGAAATCCCTCAAGACAGAATTGCAAAGAGGGTTAAAGTCACTGTTTTTGTTTAGACTTTGGGAAACTAAAGAAAAATCTTTAGGGAATGGATCAGATATACCACGGGTTACTTATATACTAAAGACCCTGTCTGAGAACCACACTTCAGAATCTCTGATATCAGCTACTATGGATGCTTAATGATTGGTTCAAGATCTTTAACTGGTGTTTTATAATATTTCTTATCTTTTGTTTTTTGTGTCTTCTTGCATTGCCAAATTCAGCTAGAACAGGTGTGGGATGGCTTGGTCTTTCATGACAGCACCTCTTGAGGAACCTCACTGCATTTGTCTCAGCAGTAATATCATGAAAAAGAGGAAATGGAAGGAAGGAGATTTTCTCCTCTGTAGCTATTGTTGCTCTTGGCAGGGTGCTACCAGGAGGCCTAGATATGTACCACTTAAAGCTAAAATACTACAGCTCACTCTACCAAAGAGCAGTTTAAACACAAAAGCTCAAGTAGATTATGCTCCTTTACAAGGTGACTCATCTTGGATGATAAATGTAGTGTGCCTCCCACACACAAAAACAGATGTGGCAGATATGTCGCTTATAGGACACAGTGCTTTGCAAAAGCTTTGCAGCTACAGAGATTTTGTTCCTAAAATAATACTTCACATTTCCACGGCATTTTCTTCCAAAGTGTTCACAGCATTTGGGATAGAGGTGAGGGGAGGGCAGATCACTCCATGTGAATGATGTGAGGCTCAGCTGAAAGAAAAGTGTCCACCAAGTGGGCAGCCAAAAACAACTGCAATGGGTTGTTGACAGGATCTGGAAACTCCTCTCCTGAAGAGCCTGAAGACTCACCCACCCAGGGTGGCCTCTCTCAGGCCTGCCAACAACACACAGGATGTATTAGGTGATTCTTGAGGCCATTTTCATTCATCAGATGGATACATTTATAATGAATACCCCACAAATAAAATGGTTTGCTCAGTTAGTGTCACCAAATCTTATAAAATCTCTTGAATATGCAGAAAAGAAAAAAATTATATCCTTTGTCTTTTTCTTTTTACATTATTCATATTTATATATAGACTCATTAGTAGAGAAGAAATACTTATCTGACTATTTAAGCTTACTTAAGCCTTTAAGGTAACATTCAAGAAGATGGCTTCTCAAAATGCTCCACCTGCCACAATGTGGCCACTGCCTCTCCTAGGTGATTTGCTGCCATAGTTAAGACACAGCTAGATATTCCCAGGCATCCAGGCTCAGGCTCTGAATCCTACATTCCAAAGTAAAATCTACCATCCTTGGTAGGCATAATCCATTCTCAGGAATCAGCCCTTTTCTGAGACTATGAGGATATTCAGGACAGATTTTATAAAACAATAGAGAGTTGAGAACAATAGCTTCTATTAATTACAAATCTATCAGAATTCTGTTCCAGCTACCTCCACTCCCCCACAGGCACGGTGTAACTCTCTGCCATGCTTCTCAAATAGCCAGGTCTAAACTAAAATGGAAAAGGTACATAGTAAATTTCCATTTCAAAAGTTTCCTAGAGGTTGCATGGTAATAGTTCTGGTTAGTGGTACCTCAATAGTTTTAAATTTTCTAGAGCAATGCTCCAGACTATTTTGATTATGATCCTAATAGGTGTATACTAATTTGTTTATAAATTGTGCATGTATTAAACAAAAACTAAAAAATTTAAAAGGATTAGATAAAGATGAAATAAACATATTTAATGTTTTGTTAATCATGGTGGCTTTATACTTTAGGATATCAAGGAAAAATATATGAGGACAAGGCTCATTGTTAACTAGAGTAGGCATATCTTTAATAGCTTTTCCAATAAATTTATTTTTTGACTAGCTTTTCTGATATTATCAGGTTGCCATTTTCTTTATGTACCAGAAGAATAGCTCTTATTTAGGGAAAAGGTATCAGATCAACCATTTTCTTGTAGTGACCAAATGCTTGCTCTATTAACATTATCTTCAATTTAAGTTTGCTTTGCAGGAATATTTTAAGGTCTTTTATCCATTTATCCATTTAGTCTAGTAAAAACTGGATAATAAGTCATTCAATGCAAAATACGTACATATTAAACTATAGTGCATAACAATATCTTGGGGGGAAAAGGGTTCAAGTGTGGTACCACAGTTAAGTTCACCATCCAACTTCCCTTCCCAAGCCTGCTCCACATCCCATGTGTGTGGTGACCATATTACATGCATGTGGAGTGAGGATGCCAATGTCACACCACAAAACAAATTAGTAATGTTTCACCACGAAGAGGGTGAAAAGACAGGCCACAGAGATGGAGAAGATAGTTGTAATATATATATATCAGCAAAAGATTGGTGTAAAGAATTTTTACAAATCAATAAGGAGAGGGGCCAACAACCTACCAAAAAAAAAAAAAAAAAAAAGGACAAAAGACCTGAACAAGAAAACAAGATCTAAATGGTCATTAAGCATTTGAAAAAATGTTAAGTCATTAGTCATGAGGGAAGTAGAAATTAAAACCACAGTGTAATGTCACTATATACACAAAAGAATTGCTGTAAAAAATTAACTACATCATGTGTTGGTGAGGATATCGAGTACTAGAATTCTTATATAATGGCTGTTGGGAGTATACATTGGTACAACCACTTTGCAAAACTGTTTAGTGCCATCTACTAAAGACTATTTGTGTATACTAAAATTCAGGAATTCCACTCCTAGGTATTCATCCAGCAAAAATGTTGGTAGATAATAGTATTCATAGCAGTGCTAAACCAAAAACTGGCAACAAGGAAACAACCCGAATGCTCAACAGTAGAATGGATAAATCACGGTACATACAATGGAGTAATATACAACACTGAAAATGAACTACAACTATATGTAACAATGGAAGTAAATCTCATAAACATACTGATGAGTAGAAAAAGGCCAGATAAAAAACAACACACAAAAATTCCATTTATGTAAAATTTTTAAAAAGGCAAAACTAGTATATGGTATTAGAAGTCAAGATAGTGATTTTTCTCTGAGAAGTGGTCAAATGGGGGGGTCTTCTATGGTGCTGATCATGCCTGTTTCTTGATCTGTGTTGGTTACATAGGTGTGTATGAAAATTTTATGAAAATTAATCTAACTATATGTCTTTTATTGGTCACTTTTTAAATGTATGCTATATTTAACAAATTAAAAAAAAAAAAACAACTCCACAGAATGAGTAAAGCCTAACTCATTTTCTTAATTTTTTTAGATAAAAATAAAAATAAATGACAGTTCTAATCATTTCCTTTCACACCCTACTCAGTGATTCAGTGAGCTATCTTGGAGCATGCACAACTTTTTAGATACCACGATTCTGGAGCCAGAGTTTAGTGAGTAGAACATATATCCTCCTGGCCAACAGTTCTGGAGAATTCAAAAATTCTAGTCCAGTGGGGGGGAAAAATGCATATTCAGGGAATATAGAAACTGGCTGTTGCCCATTCCCTGGTGACCACAGTTATGTTGGTCAATTTAAGAACATGTGGAAAGGGAAAACAACAAGCACTTCTAGTCTTCCCATCCCAACCTTTTTCTAATCCCAATATTGACTAATCAGAAGCTGTCATTTTAATTAAATTTTTGCTTTGTTTTAAGACCAACCCTCCTATTTTTTCTCCAGGGTACAAAATATGCACTGCATATAAATCAAGGTTTTTCTCTTTGCAGGCTTCCCACCATAATGGAAATTCCTCACATGCCTCAAATATGAAAATGACCTTTGCATTCCCCTCTGCCGATTTAATCACTAAACAAAAAATTTTATATTATCCCATAACATTTGTTGGTGCATTCATCAATTAATCCATATTCAATATTTACTGAGTTTCTGTTTTGTTCTAGGCATTCTGCTAGGACTTGATAATGTAATCATGAATAAGAAATCATGGTCCCTGTTCTTAAAGACCTATAAATGTTCATGTTTGCAATTTTATGTGTTTAATTTTACATAAGTGTATTTATAAAAACAATGTAACCTATCAGACATCATTTACTAAGGACAGTGAATGAAATGTTTTTTCATTTCTTCAGCCAAAATAAGCATTGGAAGTGACTGTGCTACTGTCAGACCATGTGGGGGGAAAAATGCATATTCAGGGAATATAGAAACTGGCTAATTGGTTAAGTTTGTTGGATGTCAGGAAAAAAAATGTCTTAGGGGTTTATAATAATAAAATATAAAGCCAAGAAAGAGGCCCCTCTTATCCACTACCAAATATCTTTTTAATGACTTGAGTTTAAATGAGTAAAATAGAATAATTAAATTTCTCTTAAATACACATAAATTTACATAAAAATAAGAGAATCTGGGTGGAATGCATTTTCATTTTTAATGAAACCAAACATTTGTTCAAAAGATAAACTTAATGCCCAGCAGGCTTTTCAGCTACCATCCTACTTAACTCACCAACCTTGAGGGTTAATCTTGGTCTTTGAGTAAGTGAACCATTTACCAACAAGCTTACTTGATCACCTCAATGACTCTACTTAACCCCTTTATTTTTTTTCCTAAGAATAAATTCTAACAAACTATTTGTAAAGGCAAATGAATTTAAAAAGTCTAATCATTAGTTATCAAGTTTTATATACCCAACCAGACATCACCTATTTTTTCAAAAAATGAATTGAAACAAACTACACTCATAGATTCCAGGACTGCAACTCAGTATGATTTACAATGATTTGGCAGCGCCTACATTTTAGTTACAGTGCTGTTATCAGTATTGTGAAATTATGCTATATGAGTTGAGAAGACTGTTAAACACTGCAGTTTTCTAGAAAAGACTACATGACATTGAAAGAGTAATAAGATGGGTGTTTCCTTTTTGCACACTATGATATGACTGCCAAATAAATCAGAGATGACAATAATTTACATTTGTTCATTAATCCCCCCCCTTTTTTTATCTTTCAGCATTTATTATGTGCCTATCATGTGCGAGACACTGACAGGCTGTGGGTATACCAAATGAATTAAGTAAAACGTTGTCTCAGTCCTTGAAGAACTCACAGTCTGGTGAGGGAGACAGACATGTAAACAAATAATTACAGTGCAATTTGAGAAGTGCTATAAGAGAAAAGGAATGCACTCTTAGCAGAGATGTTAGTAGAGATGAAGGAGATGGTAATCCTGCTGGAGGGGGTGAGCAAAAAGGAAAGTCAGAGAAAGCTACAAAGAAGAGATGTTTGAATTTGAATCTTAGAGCTTGAGAGAAATTGAATTTAAAATATTAAAATATGTGAAAAAAAGACTAAATAATACATATAACAATTAAAAGAAACATATTACAGGACCATGATCCCTTCCTCATAAGACTGTCCAAAGCAATTTGGCATTTCCCTGTCTCTCATTGAGTATCGTGTGTTGGCTAAACCTCCTAAAATAAGCTATATAGTAAATATCACAGATGATTCTTTCATCCAATTTTCAGTTTAGAAAACCTTGCTACCGCAATATTGTTTTTGGACTAAGCCAACTGTCCCCAATTCCTTTTCTAAGACATAAATATCTCTAATCCCAAGTGTTGCTGAAAAATAGAAATATAATTACCTTATTGATGACAAGAAAGCTATGAACATAAATCCAAAAAGGTCAACCCACTTATTTCATGTTAACATCTAATTTATCCAGTAGCCTTGTGCCTTTCCAGGCTGCCTAGGATCTAGAAATCTTTTAGCACAAAAAGCAACAGGGGATTATTACATTTTACCAACATTTTCACATTGTATTATTACTATTGTCACCAACTAAAGATTTTCATCACTTTCTTCTCTTAATATTTGAAAGGTAATTTTAAATCTCTCTCTAAACCATCCCCCAGGTCATCATCTTAAAGAGGTTAAATATCATTTGCTTATGCACTAAAAACACAACACAAAGGAAATAGCAGTGGTTAATCATCATTTAGCAGTTCATGCTAAAAAAAAATTTATAACATAATATTTAAATATGTGATTAATCTTTTTTTGCAAATCTATATAGACTTCCAATAAATCAAGCTATCAATGGTATTTCCTAAGTGTCAGTTGCATGTTGGGAACCATATCAGCTACATTAGGAAGTATTTAGAAGTGCTTATAATCAAATATGAGGCTCACATTATATAATATGCTTAAGAGAATCATAAAGTGAAATAAAGGTAAACCCTCAGGGCACATGAACTAATGATATGAACACATGGTTCTCTCATCAACTCATTGAAACAGAAGATCTAATGAGATCTATCACTTAAATAAAGTTTATAGATAACACCATTATCTCCAAGTCCTGATCTTACCTGCACAAAAGTAGCTAGATTTAATTTACCCTTTTGTGCCATTGTAACTAAATCAAGAGTATCACTATAAAGCTTTGAGATCAAATATGGTCTGCGTGGAAATATTGAAAACAGCCTTCAAAACAACCAGCAATGTGTTAAAAAGAAAAGGAGGGTGGTTAACGGGTTCTGTGATGCAGGTGAAGTCTTGTTATAATTAAGCTTGTTAAGGCCCCAATTCCACTTCAATAAAACAGTATGAGGCTCCAGCTGGTAGCCAGCTGGTCCCCGGACCTTTTCCATGCCAAAAAAAAAAAAAAAAAAAGGCTCCATGATATAAGACCCAATAGGTTTGTTTTAACCACATTTCACTTTTCTAGGTAAATCAAACAATGCCAGATATTGAGTTATCTGAGTATTCAGAAACTAATGACTTTCATCAATCTGTGAATATACCTACATTATCTTATAAATATCTTACTTTATTCAGATGTACCAATATGAGCAGGAACATATGGCAAGATTCCATGTAGCTCATTCATGGAAAACTTGGACATATTTCAAAACAGATAACCTTTGAGAAGCTTTTATTCCTTTGGATTAAAAAATCCCTACCAGAGTGTGCCCAAGCTTTCAAAGTTGCCTGTCAGGACTGAGAAATCTAACGAAGAATTTTGAGAACTTTTGGATGGAAAAATCTCAAGGGAATTGATTTTAGCAAAGTCTAAAATTATATTATGTTCAGACCAAGAATTCAAATAACCTTTTCTGCATACGCCTATAAATTTGCATTTTTATTGTTATTTTGACCTATGAGTTAGCTCTATATAGGTAACAAATGGTTCACAGAAAATATTTGCAAATCTTGATGGATAGGCTAAAAATGGAAGTGACTGAAATCCAAGGCTGTAAAATTGGTGGTGGGAAAAAAAAAATAAAACCAGAAAAGTAGCAAATTGGGATCTTTGATTTATTCTTTCTCCTCACTCAAAGTGACATCTGGTCTTCCCAGAAGGTCTACTCTCAGAAGGCCACAGAGTGACTAAAGAGACTTTGTATTTACAAATGGGGGACACACTCGTAACTCAAATTAGCTATTATTCTTAGTTTGTTAGAACATTTGAGAAAATAATAAAGGAGACTTGGAAACTAGTTGGAAAAAAGGGTAAATTCGAGTAAGGACTAGCCATGAATTCATTCACTCACTCACCCTTTCAGTCAGTCAAAGAATAAATATTGAGCACTTACTATAAGCCACACACAAAATAAAACAGATGTGGTCCACTGTTCTCACACAGTTCACAGACCAGTGGGTGATAAAATTACAACACATTAAGCATGACACATATGAAGATGGAGGGCAAGCAAGGCACTGTGGGGGCTACTATGGAGAGGACTGGTCGGTAAAGAGTCCCAGGAGAGCTGATACATATGGTGAAATGTGAAGATTGACTAAGAGTTAATCAGACAAAATGGTGGGCAGGATGTTAAAGGTAAAAGCAGAGAACAGAGTGATCAGAAGAGAGAGAGACTGTGGCAAAAGTGAGGAACTGAAAGATGTTATGCATGACTGTATTACATATTACAAAATGAGAAAGTGATAAAATACAAGACCTGAGAAGGAAAGAAGAACCAGATTATGAAGAGACTTAATAGGCTATGAAGAGCATATTATGAACCAATCATGAGGTTTAGAAACAAATGACCCAAACTTGAGACTTACTAGTCTTATACCTTCAAAAATATACCTGTAAACTTTCTGAGCCTTACTTTGCTGATTTATAAACTGTTGGTACCAATCCTGTCCCACTTACTTCACATGGCTATTGTAAAGATAAAATGAGATAATGCATGAAAAATTATACATATAAAATCATATTATGAACATAGAAGCATGTGCTGGAGTAGGTCAAAGACAATGAAGTTTACAGAGGGACAAAGCGAAAATAGAGATGTCATCTGATTTAATGATATCTTTTGGGTCTAAAATAGAACATTAATTTTGAATGAGCTAATTCTTCACCCTTGCTTGCATTAGCCATTGAGTTTATCTCCCCCAAAGCTCTCCCTTTTACAAACAGGCAATCCTACAATGATTTCCACGCTTTGCTTCCCAGAATTACTGGCCCACTGCCCACTTTCCTTCATTCCTCATCTAAGAATCCCTTTACCTAAGTACTAGCACCAGACAGTGGCAGGTAGGTAACTGGGAGGCCTGTAAGGGGAGAATGGTGGTTTCCTGACAACTCCCACAGGATGGTCTCCAGAGGGGGAGACCTCTGCTGGAAAATTTCCCCTCATCTATTTTCACTTACTCCCTGAGACTTAACCACCTAATTAGGGATTTATTCCTGAGCGTTAAAATTTTCTAAAGCATTTGAAAGGAAGTCAATTTGTTACTTTAAGTCTCATTCTAACATAACCAACACATGTTCTCACAAGGGACCGTAACAGTAACATCCGTATGAGGAAAATGTGTTAAAGGATTTAAAATGAATCTTGTCTATATGGATGCCCTGAAAAATAACTACAGAACCTAAAATATGTCGTAAGCAGCCCACAGTGCATAATACAAGAGACAGCAGATAAGTTCTTTGAGGCAACGCATCTGGCCTTGACAGGAACTGCTGACATTAGGACCTTTGCACAAAATGGGTGGTTTTGACCTTGGAAAAGTATAAGCTTATTTTAACAATGTGCTCATAAGAGGATAAAAATTTATTAGGTTTTATTCAATGATTCAAATTAAGTATTTTTTATCAGTATCTTAGAGGCAGATCTAATGCTTTTCTAAATTTCATTACGCCTGTCAAGTTATATCTTCTTTTTTAAAAACTTTTAATTAAATATAAAGCTGCAAAGATATGTAATCCCTGTCCTCAATTAGCTTAAAATCAAGTCTTCCAAATGAGGACGATGCAACTTTACACATAGTTAAAAGGTAATGAATGGTTATAGCAGTGATAGCATGGAACTCAAATTTATCAAATGTGAGAGAGATTGGGGAGTCTCATGGTTACTTCCAGCTGCCTCTTCCAGCTTCCACTGAATTCTTTTCTGCAAAATACAGCCATTCTCTAAATTCAGCCCCTTTTCCTGTCCCCTTCTTTCTCCCCCAAATGTCACAGGGGCCAAATGGAAGGCATATACTAAGTAGGAAAGATATTCTGACCAGATGGAAAATGAAGAAGAGGGCAAGGGAGGTGGAGGGATTTAGCGTGAGCTGTTATATCAAGTCAGAGAAACAATAGCTACTGTAAAAACAAAAACAAGTTATCAGTGGCTTAACACAAAAGCTTATCATTCACATAAAATCTAAGGCAGATTCCCCAATCAGGAGCTCTCCAAGGCAGTATCTCCTCAACTTTCTTTTCTAGCCATGAAGTTGGAAGAAGAAAGACGACACAGTTTATGGCCAAGCCAAGAATTTACAACACTCTGCCCACATTCCACTAGCTTGAATACCATGATCTGACCTAATGCAAGGACACTAGAAAATGTGATGCAGCTGTATGCCTAGGAAGGAAAAGAGGAGTGGATACCGGGAAGCAATAGCAGTCTCCAGCAGGGCTGGGATAAAAGCAAGCTGGGCAGGGCCAAAGAGAAAAAATAGAGCATAGGAACAAGGAACGGGCAAGGCTCTAAGGGCATCCTGGGGAAATGGGCTTTGACTCTTTCTCCCCCATCTCCTTCTAGTGACCATCTATCTAGACTAGGAAAAGCTGAATTATTTTAAAGGGAGCATTGTACGCATGCTAAGGAGTTAAGATTTAATCATGAAATGGTTGATGAACATTAAAAGTTTTTAGGCAGCAGAGGGCTGTGGTCTGACCCACGTTTTCAATAGATCATTACAGCAACTTTGTGGACGAAGTATTTGAAACAAACAAAACTAGAATAGGGGCAAGCATACCAGTTAGAAGACAGTGAGGATAGTCAGAGGGAGATGATCCATCATATTAGGTCATAGTATCTGAGAAAAATAGGATAGATAAGGAGATAAAATTACCAGGATTTAGTCTCTAATTGGTTACACGGAATGAGGAAGAATTAGTGGTAAGGGGAAATACAAATTCTGGCTCACACGACTGAATGTAAATAAGAAAGGATTCTCCAATGCCTTCGGACTTCATCCTGCACCATCGGTTCTCCTCAGTCACCAGCCTGCCAGCCCACACTGCAGATTTGGTCTTGACAGCTTCCACAGTCGCATGAGCCAATTTCTCATAATAAATCCCTTTATTTCATAAACACACACACACACTCCTATTGGTTCTGTTCCTCTGGAAAGCCCTGACTAATACAAGTATGGAAGTGGAGCATGAATCTTTGACAGAGAGCCAAAACCCACATTTCCAGCCACCAAATTCATGAGCGTACTACATACACCCTTTTCCTCTCCAAAGAAGACACCACATGGTCCAATATGGTCACTTCATCCAGCTCAAATTTCAGGATCTCTGACGTACAGTCTTCTCCAGCAAGTTCAAATATTGTTCCTTATTATCCAGCAATTAACATACTGGAAGACAAGTCACCTCCCCTCTCTTCTGCCCTAACCAATAGATAATGTTGGCACAGGGACAGAAAGACTATAATAAAAGCTTCCACTCAGAAAACAAAAAGCAAACAAACAAACAAACAAAACCAAAGGACCAGAGACAGAGCATCCATCACTCTATAGCAATGATTTCCTGGCTCCGCCTCTGGGAGATTGTCTTCTTGCCCTTTGTCCCCCATGGTCACATTTGAAATAGGTTTTAGGGCTTCTTAGTGCCTGCACAACTTTTACAGCTCCTTCCTGCTGGGGTCTGTTTGGGAATCCAATGGTAGTTTTAGAGTAACAGGATTTGGTTATTTTGGCCAAATTAAATATGCGTGCCCAAACTAAACATGCATCTTATCTATTTATTTCAAGCCATTTCTTCTTGGAGAAACCAACATTTTTATTTTAGGTTGTATACTCTAGTAAAAGGCTAGAAAGAGGATGTAGGATGTAGTGGAAGAGTAAGTTAGAAGAAACAATGAAATATTAGCAAAGATGTTAGTGTGGATCCAGCAAGTACCATTAATTTAAAAGTCACAACTGTTTGTCGTTATGCTAAGACTCCCCATATTTAGGTAGTCAGTTTAATCATGGAAGCAAACATACCTAAAGATTTTTCCTAAGTATATCCTACTCAGCCTCCTTTATTACTATGCTTTCTTGGCCTTACACCAATCTCTCTCAACTTAAACGTGGGTACTTTGAGGCCATCTAAGGCAATTTCCATGGATGGGGCAATAACCACCAAGATGAGATCTTTTGTTTTAAAAGAAATTTTAATGGGACTATTGTCCTGATAGCCTCTTTTTCTTTTTTAACAAATTATGACTAGATATTTTTATTTTATCATTTTTAATAGACTTTATTCTTTTACAGCAGTGTTAAGTTCATAGCAAAATTGAGCAGAAACTACAGAGAGTTCCCACAGATCCCTGTCCTCACTCACACAGCCTCATCCACTATCAATGTGTCCTACTAGAGTGACACCACTGTAATAATGGATGAACTACACTGACACACTATCATCACTAAAAGTCCATAGTTCATTCTTGGTGTTGTATATTCCATGAGTTTTGACAAAGGTATAAGGACATGTATCCACCATCATATTATCATACAGAATAGTTTCATTGCCCTAAAAATCCTCTGTGCTCTATTTATTCATTCCTCCTCTATCCCTAATCCCTAGGAATCACTGATCTTTTTACTGTTTCCATAGTTTTGCTTTCTCAAGGATGTCTTATAATTGGAATCATACAATATGTACTTTTTCAGATTGGCTTCTTTCACCTAGCAATATACACATAAATTTTCCATATCTTTTCCTTCTTTCCCCAGCTTTACTGAGGTATGACTGATAAGTAAAAAACTGCATATTATTTAGGTTGTACAACATGATTTCTAAGGTATATAATAAAATGACTTAATATATGTATATATTGTGAAATGATTACCACAATCAAGTTAATTAACACAAATCACCTCACATAATTACCTTTTTTGTGTGTGTGGTAAGAACTTAAGATGTACTCTCTTAGCAAATTTCAAATATACAGTACAGTGTTATTAATTATAATCACCATGCTGTACATTAGCTCTCCAGAACTTATTCATCTTATAATTAAAAGTTTATACTCTTGACCAATATCTCCCCATATCTCCCATGGCCCAGCCCCTGGCAACCACCATTCTACTCTCTGGTTTTAAGAAGTTTGACTTTTTCAGATTCCACATATAAGTAAGATCACATAGTATTTTGTCTTTCTGTGTTTATTTTGCTTGGCATAACTCCATGTTATCATAAGTGGCCAGGATTTCCTTCCTTTTTATGACTGAATAATATTGTAGTATATTGAATAATATTGCAGAATATTGAATAATATTGCAATATACATACCACATTTTATTTATTCATCTGTCAATGGACACATAGTTTGTTTCCAGTCGTGGCTAATGTGAATAATACTGCAATGAACAGAAATGCAGATATCTTGGAGATACTGATTTTATTTTCCTTAGACATATATCCAGAAGTACTACTGCTGGATCAGATGACTAATTTTTTGAGGAGCATTCATTCTATTTTCCATAATATGTACCAATTTACATTCTCACCAACAGTGCACAAGGGCTCCCTTTTCTCCATACTTGTCATCTCTTGTCTTTTAATAATAGCCATTCTGACAGGTGTGAGGTAATTTTTCACAGTGGTTTTGATTTGCATTTCCCTGATTAGTGATATTGAGCACTTTTCATGTACCTGTTGGCCATTTGTTTGTCTTCTTTGGAAAATTTCTATTCAGGTAATTTGCCTATTTTTAAATTGGGTTATTTGGGGAGTTTTTGTTTGTTTGTTGCTATTGAGTTGTATGAGGTCCTTATATATTTTGGATATTAACCCCTTAACAGATATATGGTTTGCAAATATTTTCTCCCATTCTGTAGGTTGTCATTTCTCTTGCTGTACAGAAGTTTTTTGATATATTCCCACTTGTTTATTTTTCTTTTGTTGCCTGTGCTTTTGGTGTCATATCCAAAAAGTCATTTCCAAGAAAAATGTCAAGTAGATTTTTCCCTGTTCTAAGAGTTTTATGGTTTCAGGTCTTGCATTAAGTTTTTAATCCATTTAATTTTTATGTATGGTGTAAGATAAGGGTCCAATTTCATTTTTTTTTTTGCATATGAATATCTAGTTTTCCCAACACCATTTATTGAAGAGACTATCCTTTCCCCCATTATGTGTTCTTGGCACCTTTGCCAAAGATTAGTTGATCATTTATGCATGGGTATATTTCTGGGCTCTTCACTCTGTTCCACTGGTCTGTGTGTCTCTTTTTATGCCTGTACCATACTGTTTTGATTACTACATCTGTGTAATATAGCCCCAAATTAGAAACTGTGATGTCATCAGCTTTGATCTTCCCTCTCAAGATTGCTTTGGATATTCAGGGTTTTTTGTGGTTCCATATGAATTTTAGGACTGTTTTTCTGTTTTTTTGTTTTTTGTTTTTGATTCCTGTGAAAAATGCCATGGGAACATTGAGAGAGAGAGACTGCATTGAATTTGTATATGACTTTGGGTGGTATGGGCATTTTTAGCACTATTTATACTTCCAATCATGAACACGACATATCTTTCCATTTATTTGTGTCTTCAATTTCTTTCATCAAGGTCTTATAATTTTCAGTGTACAAATCTTACCTTGGTTAGACTGAATTCTAAACATTTTATTCTTTTAATACTATTGTAAATAGGATTGTTCTCTTTAATTTCTTTCTCAGTTTGTTTTTAGTGTATAGAAACACAGCTGATTTTTATATATTAATTTTGTAGCCCACAACAAATTGCAGGGATAAATCCCACTTGACCATGGTGTATGATCCTTTTTTATTATTATTGAAGTATAGTTGACACAGAATATTACATTAGTTTCAGCTGTACAACATAGTGATTTGACCACTCTACACATTATGCTATGCTCACCACAAGTGTATAAGATCCTTTTAATGTGCTGTTGATTTCAGTTTGCTAATATTTTGTTGAGGATTTTGGCATCTCTGTTCACCAGGGATATAGCCTGTAATTTTCTTTACTTGTAGTGTCCTTATCTGGCTTTAGTATGAAGATAATGCTGGTCTTATGAAATGAGTTTGAGAGTGTGCCCTCCTCTTCAATTGTTAGAAGAGTTTGAAAAGGATTAGTGTTAATTCTTCTTCAAATTTGGTAGAATTCACCAATGGGGGCGCCTGGGTGGCTCAGTCGTTAAGTGTCTGCCTTCGGCTCAGGTCATGATCCCAGGGTCCTGGGATCGAGCCCCACATCGGGCTGCCTGCTCAGTGGGAAGCCTGCTTCTCCCTCTCCCACTCCCCCTGCTTGTGTTCCCTCTCTCGCTGTGTCTCTCTCTGTCAAATAAATAAATAAAATCTTAAAAAAAAAAAAAAAGAATTCACCAATGAAGCCATCTGGCCTTGGGTATTTCTTTTTTGAGAGATTTTTTATTATTGCTCCAATCTCCTTACTTGTTAATAGTCTGTTCAAGGTTTTCTCTTTCTCTGTGATTCAGTTTTGATAGGTTGTAGGTTTCTAGGAGCTTATTGATTTGTCCTAGATTATTCAATTTGTTGGTACATAATTGTTGATAGTAGTCCCTTAGAATTCTTTGTATTTCTGTGGTATCAGTTGTAAGGTCTCCACTTTTACCTCCGTATTTTTTCATGGCTGGATAGCTCATTCCTTTTGAGCACTGAATAATACGCCGCCATCTGCACCACCATTTATTTACCCATTCACCTGTTTAAAGACGTCTTGGTCGCTTCCAATTTTTGGTAATTATAACTGAAGCTGCTAAAAACATCCATGTGCAGGAATTCTTATGGACATAAGTTTTCAATTCACTTGAGTAAATACCAAGGAGTGATATTACTGGATTGTATGGTAAGAGTATGTTTAGTTTTGTAAGAGACTGTCAAACAGACTGTCTTCCAAAGTGTCTACACCGTTTTTCATTCCCACCAGCAATTAATGAAGAGTTCTTATTGCTCTACATCCTCACCTGCATTTGGTTTTGTCAGTACTTTGCATTTTCACCATTTTAATAGGTATGTGGTGGTATATCATCATTTTCATTTACAATTCCCTAAATGATGTATTATGAGCATCTTTCATATGCTTATTTTCCATCTGTATATCTTCTTTGGTGAGGTGGTCTGTTCAAATATTTTGCCCACTTTTTAATTGGGTTGTTCACTTTCTTATTGTTGAATGTTTAGGAGTTCTTTGTATATTTTGGACAATAGTCCTTTTTCAGATATATCTTTTGCAAATATTTTCTTCCAGCCTGCAGCTTGTTTTCTCATTCTCTTGACCATGTTATCCAAAGAGCATAAGTTTTTAATTTTAATGAAGTCCAGATTATCAATTATTTCTTTCATGGATTGTGTCTTTGATGTTGTATCTTCTCAAAGCCTTTTTAAGTCTTATTTCTTTTTGATTTGGGTCTACAAGTAGTAATGTTTTATCACCTTGGGAAGTTCCATATTTCAGAACTCTCTCTACTTCTTTTATTTATTGATTATATAATGATTCTTACTTGTCTGACCTCATTTTTTCTGCTCATACCTTGTTAAGCTCAACCAGTGACAATCAACAACCAGTACTAACAATCTGTTTTCCAGTCTACAACTACAAACAGGAGTCTTGAATGCCCTCCAAATTATTACAGGCAATAGTTTTACCAAATATTTTACAACTGTGAGACTTTGTCATCATCTTTCCATACTCTGATATTGGTTTCCTTATTGCCTGCTACCCAAATACTCATCCAATTTCACATATCTCAAGTTTTCAAATCATAGCACCACACTTCAAATTATCAATTTCTATATTAATATCAGCTACTGTAATAAATAAATCTCCAAATCTCAGTGGTTTAATACAATAGAATTTTCTTTTGATTCACATAAATATTAATTACAAATGTTCCTGGCTGATAGTCACATGCTGATTATGGGTCCCAGGTTACTTTTACTGTGTAGGTCCACTTTCTCCCAGGACAAACAGATGGCAAAAGTCAGAAGAGTTGTTTGTTTGTTTGTTAATTCCATGGCCCAGAAGTGATTTGTCCTTTCTCCTCATATTCTATTTTCATGAACTGATCTTGTGCTCTCTCTTGGATTCAAGGGGGCTTGTTCTGAAAAATACAGTTCTTAGAAAGTATACATTATGGAAGAGAGAACTTGAATACTTTGTAGAAGACATAAATTATTTGTAGGGAAAAAAAAAGCTGTAAGAATAGAGGATTTCAGCCGGGATAAATGTGATGAGAGAAAGAAATGAAAATTCAAGGATGAATCTGTAGAGCACATAAACATTTTAGGGACTGGTTGAGGAAAAGAAACTTGGGAAGAAGACTTAGAAGGAATCATTAACCGGAATGCAAAATCTAGGATACTAGGGGAGTAAACAGTTTCAAGAAAAAAGAAATCAGGAGCTAAATGCAGAAGACATGGAAGATAATAAAGGGACTCAAATAATGTGTTGTATTTGGTGCTGATTGCAGATAAAGTGGTGGATGGGGAAATCAGTTTGTAGATGATGTGGAATGTATTGGTTCTAGATAAGGTTGTGGGAAAAGGAACTAAAGACTTCCTTTTAAGAATTTGCCAGCAAAAAAGAAGCAATCTAGAAAAATACCTAGAGGGGACACAGGGTTAAAGGAAGGGGTTTATTTTTAGTTCTGCTATAAAAAAATTTATAACAGAAAGACAAGTTTTTGTTGTAAAATAACATTATATTTTGAGATGGAAGAGACTTAACCATGATTCAAAGAACACTATTTCTTGCCAATATAAAACCAGCTATTAAGAATATAACTTCCCTCCTCTGAACTCCCATAGCATTTAACTGGACCATGATTATGGCATAAGTACCCATATTCTTGACAGATTTCCCCTACTAGACTGTAAGATTACTGAGGCAGAGTCTAGGTCGATTTATATTTGCATCTACAGTGTCTTAGGAAAGCTGTTTACCTTCCGTGTGTACAGTAGATGGTGAGAAATGTTTTTCTGCATAAATGTTGTAAGAAATCTTCCAAGCTCAAGATTATTTACTGAAGTGATTGTTTCCTGGAAAGATGGATGATGGTTTTTTAAGCCAACCAAACATTTTTGTGCTCCATAATTTTCTCCCCCTTTTTTTGTATTCTCAGTTTTCTCCCTTGTACTAGACAATAGACATGGCATCATAGGTATAATAAACTGCAACATGAGCTACTTTATAAACCCGCACTATTTGTGATTAATGTAATAAGATTAAAGAATCAGAAACAGCCTGTGGAGCCATCCAGTCTCTTTTGCTGTGACAGCTGCATAACATGTCAATCATATCCATAATACTTTATTCTCTTTGGTGGGTGACATCCCTATTCCCTTTTGTTAAACTGTTAATGACTTCCCTAATGGTTTGCTACTTGCTTTTGCCTTGATGGTTTTTTCAGTTTCTTTAGAAATTTTTACTTACTTTCTTAAGTTGATAACTTTATATAAATTTTATTTATGAACAGGAATCCCTTTGAAAAGCCATTTACACCTAAGTTCCTAAATTCACTATACTCTCTAAATCTAATCTTGCCTCCTTACCTACTAGTTATAAATTAAAATATAATACAGCATTGACTTCTAGACTGAATCCAAGACCTGAAATTAAATTTGCCATTATAAAAAAAAAATTTGCCAGTATAACTCCTTTGCTGTAAAATAGAAACTAGATTTATAGCTCCCCTGATTAAAAAACATGGCCCATCTATCAGTACCTAACTCAATTCCTACCTTCTCCAAGAAATTTACGAAGATCTATCTTTTCTATATTTCCCACTAGAAATTATGCTGAATAGCTCAAATGGTAGATCTATTTTTAATTTTTTGAGGAACCTCCACATTTTTTCTATAGTGGCTGGGCTTATTTATATTCCCAGCGGTATATAAGGGTCCCCTTTTCACCCCATCCTCACCAGCACCTGTTGTCTCTTGTCTTCCCATTGATAGTCATTCTAATAGATGTGAAATGAGACCTCAGTGTGGTTCTGATTTGCATTTTCCTGATGATTAGTGATGTTGAGCATCTTCTCATGTGGCCATTGGCATTTTGATATCCTCTTTGGAAAACAGTTCATTTAGTTCTTCTGCACATTTTTAAATAAATTGTTTTGTTATTAAATTGTAGGAGTTCTTTGGTATTTTCAATATTAACTCTTTGTCTAAAAATGCTTTGCAAAATTTTTTTCCCATTCTGTAGACTATCTTTTCATTTTGTTAACTGTTACTTTTCCTGTGCAGAAGCTTTTGAGTTTGAGTTGTTGTGCTTTTGGCATCATTATCCAAGAAAAATCATTGCCAAGACCAATATCAATGAGCTTCCTCCTTACATTTTCTTCTAGAAGTTTTATATGGTATCTGGTGTTTAAATCTTTGATCCATTTGGCGTTAATTTTATGAGTGGTGTGAGATAGGGGTCCAATTTCATTGTTCTGTAGCACCATTTGTTGAAATTTTCCCTGAACCATTTGTTGAAGGGACTATCCTTTCCCCATTGGCTCTTCTTGGCTCCCTTGTCAAATATTAGTTGACCATATATGCCAGGATTTAATTCTGCGCTCTCTATTCTGTTCCAGTGGTCTATATGTCTATTTTTGTGCCAGTACCATACTATCTTTATTACTATGGTTTTGTAGTATAGTTTGAAATCAGAAAGTGTGACACATCTGGTTGTTAAGTTTTTTTCTCAGGACTTCTTTGTCTATTTAAGGTCTTCTGTGGTACACAAATTTTAGGGTTTTTTGTTGTTTTTTTGGTTTTTTTGTTTTGTTTTGTTTTGTTTTTTTCTGTGAAGAATGCCTACGGTATTTCAATGGAGATTACATTGACTCTGTTGATGGCTTTGGGTAGTATGGCCATTTTAACAATATTTATTCTTTTGATCCATGAACACAGGATGTCTTTCCATTTGTTCGTATCTTCTTTGGTTTCTCTCAGCAAAATCTTTTTTTTTTTTTTAATGTTTTATTTATTTATTCATGAGAGTGAGAGAGAGAGAGAGAGAGAGAGAGAGGCAGAGGCAGAGGGAGAAGCTGGCTCCCCGCCTAGCAGGGAGCCCGATGCAGAACTTGATCCCAGGACCCTGGGATCATGACCTGAGCCGAAGGCAGACGCTTAACCATCTGAGCCACCCAGGCGCCCTCTCTCAGCAAAATCTTGTAGTTTTCATTGCACAGACTTTTTACTTCCTTGGTTAAAATTTATTCCTAAGTATTTTTATTGTTTTTGGTGCTATTGTGAATGGGATAGCTTTATTTATTTCTTTTTCCGATGCTTCATCAGTAGTGAAAAGGAATGCAACTGATTTCTCCATTGATTTTGTAACCTGCCACTTTACTGAAATCATTGATTAATTCTGACAGTTGTTTTTATTGACTCTTTGGGATTTTCTATATGTAAAATCATATCATCAGCAAATAGCAATAATTTTTCTTTTTCAATTTGGATGCCTTTTATTTCTTTGTCTTGCCTAATTTCTCTAAGTAGGATTTCCAGTACTATATTGAATAGGAGTGGTGAGAGTAGGCATCTTTGTGTTTTTCCTGATCTTAGAGGAAATGCTTTCTTAGTAATAATTAAATATAAACAGCATCAACTGGAAGAGGTTTATAAATGGTTTTATGTAATAATAGATTCAGAATTGGAAGTGTCCTGCTCTCTGCCCTATTTTTGAGAATAACAGAAAACATAACATGAAACCATTACTTAGAAAAAGATAACTGTGTAAGTATAAGCATTTGAACAGATTATAGAAAGACATTCAGTATCGGAATAATTTTTATTATGCAAGGTAATGGGTTCAAGAAAGTCAGCTGGTAGCTAATAACCCTCAGGGGGTTTTAATTATTATTTTCCATTTTTATGAGCTTCTTTCTGAAGCCCAATAAATAGTTGATAAATCATTCAGTAGTTAAGGGGGAAAATGCTATATTAATCAGTGCCTTTTACACAGAGTTGGGTTTTTATTATGACACTGATGTTTCAGGGGTCAAGAAACAGTTCCCAAAGCAATTTTAATATATCTTACAAGTAGATATATATATTTAATAAAGTATGATTTTGAAATTCTCAAAGGGAAAGTAGACATTTATTTTAGAACAGATTATTGAGAAAGGCATTCTAATATATTTGAAAGCTATTCACTGATAAATGTTTAGAGTTCTTAAAACACAAGGAATGGAATTATTTAACAATATGTATAGTGACTAGATTTCTGAATTCACTTAAAGAGCTGCACATCACAATCCCCAAAGAACTGAACATAGTTTCTACAGAGTTGCATTCATCTTCTTTCCTTCTCTTCCTAATATAGGCATACCTGGGAGATACTGTGGGTTCAGTTCCAGATCACCACAATAAAGCAAACATCACAAAAAAGGTGTTGAATGAATTTTTTGGATTCCCAGTGCATATAAAAGTTATGTTAACACTATATCATAGTCAACTAAGTGTGCATTGTCTAAAAAATGTGCATACCTTAATTTAAAAATACTTTATTGCTAAGAAATGCTAACCATCATCTGAGCTTTCAACGAGTCATAATTTTTTTGCTGATGGAGGGTCTTGCCTCGATGTTGATGGCTGTTGACTGATCAAGGTGGTAGTTACCATCTTATATGACACAATTTATGGTGCCCCAAAACAGTTTAATAGTAACATCAAAGAGACTGATCATAGATCACCATAACAAATGCAGTAATGAAAAAGTTTGAAATATTGCCAGAATTATCAAAATATGAGAGAGACACAAAGTGAGCAAGTGCCCTTGGAAAAATGGCGCTGATAGATGTGCTTAATGTAGGTTACCATGATTTGTCAGAACAACAAGAAACACACACACACACATTTGTGAAGCACAATAAAGCGAGTGCAATAAAATGAGGTCTGCCTGTATTCCAGATCTCACATTTTAGTTGTAATGTGTTCTAGCCATTTGCTGTATCCTTCCCCAGAACCCTAGACAATTTAAAAGAGTAAAAAGTTACAACTTTAACATCTCATGAACCTCATCCCAAACTCAGTGAACGTATGTGTTTCTCATGGTAACAATCAATTCATATTGAAGAATTTATAGAGAAAGAAAAGCACTATTTGTAAGACATATAGTTAAAAACAAGCATTAAAATCAGTTGAAAAGGAGACAATGAATTTTCTCAACTTACCAAACTCACTCTTATTCAGAGAGACCTCAGCAAAGCAAGAACTTCACAAGCTAACACAACAAACATAGCACTAATCTATAACTCCCATTGAACCAGAGTAATCAGGCCTTGAAAGTTTCCTCTAGGTTATGGAGACAGAACCACCATAATTAATGGGAATATCCCACCAATTAAAGGAACTCAGGAACTGAACTTCCCAAGGCTTATATCAGGGTTCCCTGTCTTTGGAAGCGCAACTTGGTTAGTTTTGGATTCACACCTTTCGATCTTCAGAGTGAAATTTTTTTCTAACTGTAAGAAATTCTTTCAGAACTCTCAAGCATAATCCTGTCAAACTTCTCAAAAGTATATTTTTATATACAAAAGCAAAGTGATATATTGATATGGGAGTATAGCTCAGAGAAGAAGTGATAAGTTAGGTGCCTTGTAAGGAAGGGGCTCACATGAAGGAAGCAGATATAACCTGAATGGTCAGGCTTCCCCACTCCATGTGTGGTCATTAATATGGATATGGTAATCAATATAAATACCTAAGTCCTAAATGCTGCAATATGCTAGGTGCATGCAAAGATTTCTTTAAACCTTATCCATTTATATTTTTAAATGGACTGTATCTTTAAGAACAGTTTTAAGTTTACAGTAAAAGTAAGGGGAAAGTACACTCATATGCCCCCTGCCCCATACACTCATAGTCCCTGCTTTCACCACTCCCCACCACAGGTGTTATATTTGTTACACAAGATGAACGTACATTGACACGTCATTATCACACAAAATCCAATTTCCTCCTTTTTTCTGTCTCCCTTCCTCCTTTAAAAAAATCCTTTCTGTTCCCTTGAGGACTACTTTTACTTCAATGTTTCAGAAGTTTCTAATTATTTAAATAATAGATTTTGAGAGCATGATGAAATATTATGTGTCTCTTAGCCTTGACCTTATTATCCACCTTTTTTCAAACAAACAAGTGCCAAGAATTAGAGGTAAGTTAGTTCAGGATATAGAAAGTAACTGTTAATCTTCTGATTTGAAACAAAAGTGACTAGCCAAGAAACAAAGTATAATCTATATATGTATCTGGTCTTTATATTGCTTGATTGAAAAAAAATATATATTAATGTACTTTGAGGGTCTGAATCGTATCCTGAGGCCCAACTGGTTCTATGGTTCCTTATATGATCAAAATGATAGAGTCACCCTATCTGGCATTCAAATCCCATCTGTGTGCAGTCACTTCCCATCACAAGCAATTTGTCTCTGAATTTTCTCCTGCCCTCATATACTGGAGTGGGGGTCAGGGGACAGAAAGGGAAAGGAAGTGGCAAGGCTCTTTCTGACATGACTCTGGAATGGCATTTGGTTGTAAGTTGCATACATTTCACCCTCTTGCATGGCCTCTCTGAACACGGATTCTTATCACACTGACTAATTCTATACACCATGAAGGGCTGCTAGCTGATTGGCGGAAGTCACAATTTGCATGGCCCACCTGGTAGACGTGCATGGATGTCATTGACCTGCCTCTTCCCTCTGCCAAATAGACTGTGAGCTAGGGGGCCATCACCCAAAACTGCTGGCATGGGCAATGGCTCCAGGTCAGCTCTGTGGAAAGATATTCCATAGGACAATGAGTTTGTGTCTTTCCTTCTCTTAGGACCCAAATTTAAAATAGTAAAAAGATAAAGGAAACTATTTCCCCACCATCAAAAAAACACAACCAATGAAAGTCTAAATCTGCCAAATCCTAATAGCATAATTTATGCCTGAATTACCTACATAATAGCTCTAATCCCTGCTCCTCTTTCGTTTCTGCCTTTTCTCTTACTCAGACATCATCTCAGTGCTGTAGAGCTGACTGAAAAAATAATGAAAAATAAAACAGGTAGCACGGGGCCTAGCATATAGTGCAAGTTTAATAAATGAAAGTGTCCATATAGCAAATCTGCCTGCTGGATTTCTGTTGTTATTTGTTATTTCTCACTCAGCCTACAGCTGCCAATGGGTACAGAATTCCACATCCAGTATGCTGGGATCCTTGTATACATCCACTCACTCATGCATTCATTCCATCTCCAGGTATTTCTTAAGCATCCACTCTATGCCAGGCATTGTGCTGCAACCACTGAGGAAACAATGGTAAGACAGACAGACATGATCCCTACCCTTGTAGAGCTTTCATTCTTGTAGGGTAAACCACAAGTCAAAATAAACAAAATAATTGCCAGAGCAGGGAGGGGAAAGGCTCATTTTCATAAGATGGTTGAAAAAAAGACTCTTTCAGGAGGAAAGTCTTAATCCTACATACGTTCAGAAGAGCTGAAACTATAAAGAATCTTTTAAAACTTCAGTATACCCACAGGAAGGGAAACTGCACACTTTCATGTAGAAATAAAACATGTTAAAAGCATGGGGAATCACAGTTTCTTGTAATCAACTTGTTTCTGAATTTATCTGAATATGCAGAAAATATAACAGAAATTGTGAAGGAAATGATACAGTTGCTGAAAGTATACATTATAAATGGTTAAAAGGGACAGAGTTTTTGTATTAGCTAGTTAAAAAATTGGAAAATTCCCTTTACCTTTCTGGGCCTCACATCCTTCTAAAAATAATAAAGAAAACAAAAATATCTACCATATCAAAGTCCTGAAGTTTTCATTATAAATGTAACCATGGCATACCAGTAAAAATGTCTCATAAACTTTTAAAACATTTTGTGAGATATCTAGTCTGGTGATATTAGCTTGATTAAATATAAAAGTATTAAAGAAGAAGTTTTAGTTTATCGTTACATATGATTCAATACAAATGGAAATGTGACTTATGCCCTAGTTGTGTACCAATGCCATCTTATGCTCTCCCCCTATAAAGAGGAAGCAGAGGAAGGAAATGTGCTGGGACACATTTGTTGGCCACCAAAGCTTTTCTTCAAGAATATATTTTGAAGAGCTTTGGATTTATAGCAAAATCAAGACATACATGTAGGAAAAGACGTTGTGGTTGTCAACAAAACACGTGGTTTTGATGCTACTAACATTATTTAGAACCGTTTTTACTAGTTAAAAAATAAAACAAAGAGAGCAAACACATTTCCCAGCTCAGTTCCCGGGTGCTTGCTGGTCACTGTCAGCCCCCCTTGATGAATTTCTGGTTTGCCTTTCTTCTGTTATGGTCGTATGTCACTGGTCAAGAGGTTAGCCTTTAGCACAAGGTTTAATCAAGATTTAGTAATTAGGTTTTTCTTTCCTGTGATAAGGAATATTTTTAATGTAATTACATAATGAGAACAGGCAAAATGCTGCTGAATCCTAATTGATAAATACCCAGGAGTGTGCCAAACCACTACAGACCATATGCCCTGAATTTTGAATGACTCCCAATTTCAGGCCTGCTGGACAACCAGATCAATTCAGGTTCCTCATCTCCACTGTCAGCCATACCTATTTATTTCAGCTTTGTGAGCTGATGCTAAGACAAGGATTCAAATGCTTTGATGACCTGTTTTTGAAAGCCAGTGAAATATTAAATGTCTCCTAGCACTGATTGATATAATTTGTCATATCTTTTTATGGAGCAAGTCACTATCAACTTGAGTAAATAAGCTCAAAATGTGTAAGACTGGGTTCAGTAATGAAAATGTTAACGAAAGTACAACAAAAACAAAGGAGAGCTTGGAGACATGGCTGAATTCCAGTCCTAGGTCTAAATTCCTAAAGTCTTCAGCAAGTAACTCAAACTGGAGGTATTACTTGTAAGAGAGGATTAATGAGCCTGTCTTCTAGGCTTGTGGGGCGGTCTGCTGAAAGCGTGTGCATCCTACAGTCTGGCTTGGGAGGAACTATACGGGCAGTACCAGCATCCCCCCAGCTCGGCCAGCCACACCCTGCCCTGGCCTCTGAGTCCTGCACTGGTTGATTCCTTGTGCCTCCGCGAGGACTGAGGGGCAAGAGTAGTCACAGGAAGACAATGGATTAGTGCCTTTGGTTCTCTGGAGGTCTAAATTTTAAATCATGGAGGGAAGAAAGGCCATGTCTTTACAACCAGAGCAAAGTAGAGCATTGAAGACTAAATGAGCCAAATACTAACAGCACATTTTACGCCTGATTTACTGAGGTAATTGCCCATATCTACCCTGACTTTGGGCCGTGACTCCTAAATTCACCTCTAACGTCTAAGAATCACATGCTCCAGTTTGTTCAGGAGATATAAGCCCCAGGTGTAGGGGATGTCACAAATCAGCACTGAGGTTCTGAGTGAAAGTTCTCCATGGAAATCATATTCCTATTCATAAATGTCCACCACTAGAATTTTCTACAGTTTTACACACATGAAATTTCTGTGTTCAAAACAGAATAATACCAAGCATCTGCAGGAAAGTAAATTGATACCAACATCAAAATGTAAACACATAAAGTAATAGATTTTATAAGGTCTGCTTTTTCCATTTCCATTTCCATATTCTATTAAAAAAAAGTATAGGATAAGCAAAATGGTTGTCTAAATCTAACTGCAGACATAGTTTTAGCTCTTTCAACTGCATTAATCCTTCAAGATCCTCTCTCATAGTTTATAATATCATTTAAATTTTACTCCAGACATTTACCCTTTCCATATGTTCCTAGCAGGAAACGTGCCTAAAAACAGAAATTCAGAGAGACATGCGATATTCAATAATGTAAAACATTTTCAAGGGGAACAAAAGGAACACTCTAATGAAAATACTTATTGGATTTGGTTTTCCTTAAATATTATCCAAGTATCATTCCTTTGGTAACTATTGTTTTAATTCTAAGGGTTTATTTTTCCTGAGGTTTTTTGAATGCTCTTATATTAAGATGTTTTGATAAGAAAGGTTACTATTTTAAGTCCTACTTTGAATCTTCTCTAACAAAAATGTATAGCTGAAGCTACTTCTCAAATGAGACTTTCCCCCACCATTTTCTGAAAATGTAAGCATTACTGGATACAATCGTACAATTGTTTGGCTATAGCACATCACATTAGATTAGATGAGACACTGATGAAGTTACCAGAAGTTTACAATGTGTCATATCACTTAAAAGATTAAAGCCAACATAGTAGACTGAATCCATCAAGTGATTATTAAGTATTTTTTGACAGTTCGCATTTTAATCCTGGGACTGTAAGTAGTGGTTAGTTTCTGAAAGTTCCAGACAGTAATTTCTCTAAAATTATTACTGCTGGAGACCTCTTTACAGCATAGGTGGGTAAGTGAGAGATCCATAATGAATGTGGGCTGAAACTCTGGATTATAAAATGAGGTGGAATGGGATGGGAAGGATTTAAAACATCTTTAGAAATAATGCAACAATAAAGTAAAATGTACATTTATTGAAAACTCTCTTCACGAGATTGAAAGTCTTTATCTTCCCACTTTTCAAATTTAAAAATCTTTAGGACTTAAGTTATTTCATATCATGCAGTAATATTCTTGAAGTTTTGTCAATAAAATGGATTTTCTTACATTAAAGGAACATCTAAATACAACCAGGGTAAGGATGGCAAACACATGGCTGGAATGATGTCTCACATCCCTCCTTGACATACTGTAGGCGTTCATGTTCATTGCGCCCTTCCCTAGTGTGATGGGTACTTTTAAGTGTCAACTTGTCTAAACTATGATACCCAGGTGTTTGGTCAAACAGTCTACATGTTGCTGTGAAGATGGTATTTAGGTGTGATTAACATTTACAATCAATAGACTTTGAGTGAAGCAGATTAGCCTCCACAAGATGGGTGGGCCATCCAATGAGCTGAAGACGTAAGAGCAAAGACTGAGGTTTCTAGAAGAAGCAATTTGCCTCAAGACTGCAACATCAACTCTTACCTGAATTTCCAACCTGCTGGCCTGCCCTACAGATTCCTCACTTAGCCAGCCCCCACAATCACAGGAGTTAATTCCTTAAAATGAATTCCTATGTATGTTATACACAATATCCTATTGGTTCTGGAGACCTCTAACATACCCAGTGAGTCCAGGCATGGTCTTAGCTCAACACCTGCTCCAGGTAGCCACTGCCAGTCAATTAGAGAGGACACACCTAATTAAGTCTGCTTGCCATTTCTATATTAGGAGATCTATTTAAGAAAATAGTATAAGGAATACTCGTATAAAAGTAAAAATTCCTCTGTAATGTGTTTAATTACCCTTGTCTTTTAGGTATACTTTGTTAATCAGCTTGCTTAAAGCAAAACCTAGCTCACAGCTTTTTATTATTTGTTTTCTAGAGAAGTTTCTCACAGCTTAGCGGTAATAACAGAAAACACAAAGATGTATTAAAATCAAAGCTTATATTATAAAACAACCTAATTGAGCTTTTCCAAACTTGAAGTAAGTTAAACCTAGAGTCTAACATGTGCATTTCTAATGTAGCATAAAGCCATCCCGGATGCATGTCACCTAAATGGGTCTTTACACGGAACCAGGTGAAGTCTTTGGTGAGACTGAGCAAGCCCATCAGCATCTCAGAGTCCGTTTCTTCTTCAGAAAATGAAGTGACAGGTTAGACAGCTTTACCATCACTGCCTGCTTTGGAAACTACGGCTCACAGCAGATGGACCAGGTAAATTGAAGACAGTTGCGTTTCAGAGACTTTTGCCTTTTAAGGTCACTTGAAAACTTCTCTAGCAGGTGACCCTAAATACTATGCTTTATTATTATCTACATCATTTAGCATTACAAGAACCTCAGTGTTCTAGTCAATTCCAACATTTATAGTGGTGGTTTACTAGAGTCATTAAGTAATAAAGAAATGAGTTTGTGAGGTTTGCGTTATCTAATGTTACCATTTTATGAGTGACTTTTGCAAAGCATTTCATAATTTTAAGTGTTTGGAATTAAATAGTACTTTAAACATATTTTTTAAACTGCAGAACATAACAGAACAGACATCTATGTACCTATCATCCAAGCTTATTAATGCATCTGTAATATTTTCCCAGGACTTTTTAGAGATAAAACATTACAGATGAAGCCAGACTTTTGCCTGTCAAATCTCCAATGCCACATTGTCCAACTCCCTGCACCCTTTAATTGTTGGGATTCCCAAATTTGGTCTTAAGATGACTTTTCTCTTTCTCTAATCTCTCTCGGTAAAAAAATTCTATGCATTTCCCGAGGCTTAAAGGCATAGGTAAAATGAAGACACACACACTGTCAGAAGGCCTTTGCCTAGACCAGTTGTCTAGCCAGGCCCCTCCTCTGAGCCCCAGATTCACTGGATGCAACTACTTACCAGCACCACAGCTACCCACCCCTCCAACCCACATGATTCTCATATCTCAGTAAACATCACCACCAGCCATGTGTGGGCTTAAGTCAGATATTCAAATCATTCTTGATTTCTCTTTTCTTTTATTCCCCACATCCAAACATCACCTTATACCATGGTTTCCACATGAAAGACACATCTTGTTTTGCACGCTATTCTCCATTTCCTGTTATCGCTCCACTCCACCATGCCAATATGTCTGACCTGGACAGTTGCAACTGCCCCCAACATGGTTTCCTTTGCCATCCTTGCTCCCCTTCCCCTAACCCATTCTCTACATTGTGTGAATTTAATATGGAAGTTGGACAACGTGACTACATTGATTAATCATGCAAGGGCTTCACATTACACCCAGAACAAAGTACACATTACTAATCCTGGCTGACAAGTCCAACAGTATCTGGTCCCTCAATCTGATGCTATCATTTCAGTCACATTTCATGCCATTTACCCTCTGCTCATTATCTGAGGCTCACTCTTCCCCCTCCTTCCCCCACTCCCAGTTTTTCAAATAAACCCTGCCCCACCTCAGGGCTTTATCTCATGCTGTTCCACTGCCTGAAAGCCCCCCACCCCCACCCCACCCACATATACCTGATTCCTCTACTGTCATCTAGTCAGAGAGCCAGTAGTTCCCTGACCTCTCACCCTAAACAGACATTTTCTATCTGAGATGCTTTTAATAAAACTTCCTTCTTTGATGTTACAATTGAGAAATATTTGTCATTTATTTATTTTTAGTTTCTTACCTTCACTGGACTATGAGTTCAAGTCGTTGATGGTACGTCTGCCATATTCATTTTTGTGATCCCAGCAAAATCCCAATTCCTGAAACATAGTAAGCATTGAAAAATTTGTTTTAAGTGAAATAAAATATTCCATTCATCTGAAAAAAAAAAGGTTTCTTTAGCTGAAAACTCTTATCCTATTCCCCATGTCACTAGACCATTTCTCTAACAAAAACATTTTCATTTTTGATACAGATAGATCTCCAGGAAAATTAAACCAAAATCTTTACAAGAAAATAGAATTTTATATTTCATTTAGGTAATCTGAAAGATTTATTTTGATTTTATTTTTTCATTTATTTTTTTTTTAAAGATTTATTTGACAGAGAGAGACACAGCGAGAGAGGGAACACAAGCAGGGGGAGTGGGAGAGGGAGAAGCAGGCTTCCCGCGGAGCAGGGAGCCCGATGCGGGGCTCAATCCCAGGACCCTGGGACCATGACCTGAGCTGAAGGCAGACGCTTAACCGACTGAGCCACCTAGGCACCCTAGTTTGGATTTTAAATAGGTGTCTAGCTAACTAACTAGATGATAGGCAAATGCATATATTTATTCAAAAGTATATTATGTAAATAATTTAATTTACATTTATATTACATTTACACATATATGTAGACAGAACATGATAGAAAATACCTTTCTTAAAATTGCAATAATGAAGACTACGCTGAAACATGAGGAAATATGATGATATGGTGTCCAATTAAAAAGTGTAACACACAATGGTAGTTTCAATACAATTACAGGTATATAAAATGTATATACACATGTAAATAATGTCACTGGTAAAAATAAAAATAGTTGCATTAGGGTTTATTATTACATTATACTTATTACATCTTCAAAATTTTATTCATTTTTTTATATCTTTTACATGAAAGTAAAATAAGGACACACTGCACAATAAACACTGTTCCTAAAACTTTTATAAAGCTGATCTCAAAAGCTACATTGTATCATGCTACAGGTAACAGATATTTTACTGTTGACTGTTATCATTGCTTTGAGCAGTAGTGTTATCGGGAGCCATGCTACAAGAGATGATTCTGAAGCAAAACTGGAAACAGTAAAGCCCATTTTAGGCAAATTAAACAGGCAATTTTTCCATAAACTTGCTGATATGTAGCCATTTGGTCGTTTATCTATTCCCAAAGCCAGTAGAGCAAGAGAAACAAAATAAAACATAAGCTTTTAAGCCTGGATCCCATCAGTTAGGAAATGAAGACAATAAATGCTTATTTCTTTGATGTAAAATTTATTATTTCCTTGAGTTAGAAGGAACATAATGGTATTTTCATTTGAAACTCATCTAAAGACCACCAACTTATTTTTTACTTATTTAAGTCAAACATTTTGTGACGGGTCTTGTGTCACCCAATGGGCCACAAATATGGTAAAGGGCTATCCCCACAATCATTAGAAACCACAGCAGACAGTGTGTCTTTGTCATAAGTACTGCTGGCACTATGACCTAGGGCAAAGGGAACTCACAGGAAGGCAAGTTGAGTCCTTCCATGAAGAGTCCTTTGGGAGAAGATAACATTTGTACTGGCCTTTGAAGGATGGGTAGGGTTTCACCAAACATAGAAGAGAGTGAAAGAGCAATCAATATTGAAAACAGGATAAATAAGGGCATGTGAAGTAGTTTTTAAAATCTCATCATCAGGGGCACCCGGGTGGCTCAGTCGGTTAAGCATCTGCCTTCGGCTCAGGTCATGATCTCAGGGTCCTGGGATCGAGCCCCACATTGGGCTCCCTGCTCAGCAGAGAGCCTGCTTCTCCCTCTGCCTCTCATCCCACTCGTGCTAGCTCGCTCATGCTCACTCTCAAAAATATAAATAAAGGCTTTTAAAAAATCTATCATCCTTGACTGGAGGAAGAGGCAAAGATGAAAGAACTAGCATTTCCTTTTACATACAGAGCGGACTTATCTTTAATGAGAACCTGGTAGTTCATTTGTTCAGCTATATAAACTTCATAATGGGCAATGAATCAAATTTACTAACGCTATTATAAAAATCATATTTTTGCTTAAAAACTTCAAGGCAAAAATATTAGTGGAAGAGGTCATAATATACTTCTGCTGAAAGAAAAACTACTATTATATAATAAAATTTTTTAAATATATGCTAAGTTCATAGCAGTTCCTATTCTACCTGCAGAGTGGCAGAAAATTGTTTTGGGATTTATTTTTAAAATTCAGCAGATTAATTTTCATATGGGTAACTGACTTGTTTTCCTTTTTAAATATCTATGTCATCAGTATATGAGACAATAAATGTTCGTTAACAATATAATTTTAATAGAGAATAGCATCTGCTACAAAGCAGTTAGAACCACATGTAACTAATCTCCCATATCTAATTATAAATACATGCTTTTTATTATGCAAGCCCATGCTTATCCAATATGAGAGGATCATAGAAATTAATGACCTTTTAATCTGATGTCTGTAAATGGACAAAATGAAAGACTCACACTAACTTCACAGCTATTAACAAATTCACAGAACACTTCAGATACATATATGTGATCAAAAATGTTTATGTTTTGGGAAAACTATATAGAAAATTCCACTGCCCAATAATTACCTCTTTTTCATTGTGCCTATTGCACACGGACAATCTAACATCAGGGATTCCTCTAGTGATCAGGCCAACGTGTACAAGAGCAAATACCACCACATTCCTCGTCAGCGTTCCATGCTTCAGGTCCACAGAGAACTCCTATCTCATGTGTTTTTCATTTTAAGTTCTGCCTCCTTGAATGCTATTTCCTCTCTTTTGGCTTTCACCAAGGTCAAAGGAATCTCCAGCAACTAAAAAGTGCAAATGTCTAGTCATATACTGGAAATCTGCCCAACGAATGTCTAAACAACCCTCACTTTAAAGTTAACATGTGCATTTAGTACACTACCAACTTGACATCAAGATTCTAATGATCAAGGTCAATCCATTTCTTTTTTAAAAAAATATTTTATTTATTTATTTGACAGACAGAGAGAGAAAGAGAGAGTGAAAGAGAATGAGAGAAGAGAGAGAAGAGAGTGAGAGAGAGTGAGAAAGAGAGAGAGAAAGAGAGAGAGAAGAGAAAGAGTGAGAGAGAGAGAGAGAGGGAGAGAGAAAGAGAGAGAGAGAGAAAGAGAGAGAAAGAGAAAGAGAGAGCACAAGCAGGGGAAGCAGCAGGCAGAGGGAGAAACAGGCTCCTCGCTGAGGAGGGAGCCCAATGCGCGGCTCGATCCCAGGACCGCGGGATCATGACCTGAGCTGAAGGCAGACGCTTAATGACTGAGCCACCCAGGCATCCCCAATCCAAGATTTCTTAAAGACACTAACTGTGATGACTTCAGCTAAAATCACTTTTTTTTTCAGTATCCAGGGATATCCACAAGAATGATCTCCATAGAGGTGATCAATCTCTGAACATTAATCTCTAAACAGAATCCAGGCTAAAGAGCCTCTAATTCACCCCCCGACTCACCCTACCCTCTCCTGACTATAGAGCATCTCGACATAACAATGTGCCTCTAGAACATCCAGATATTCAACCTGCAAGATTCTAATGCCAACCAGGTAAAACCTAGACAGACCTGTATTGTGAGCATAATCACAACCTCTCTTCCATGTATAGCCCCTCATAAGTAATCCTTTCCTCTTCTCATTCCTTAAAGGCCGACAGTGTTTGATGGCCAGAAAGACTAAATATTAGAAGTGAATACTGCTTTGCAGAAGCTTTTAGCAAAATCTTTAAAACTGGCGCCCTGGGAAAGAGAAGCATCCAGTTACTAATTACCAGATAAAGAAATTACCAGGATTCAATTTTCCAAAAGAGCTACCCAATTACCCACACTCTTTGCTGCCTCATTACAAACACATGTATGTTGAACAATTAGAGTTTTATCTAAGAACTTACTTTTTAAAATTACAATACATTAAAGACTCTCTTCATTAGACCATCCACATTATAGTTTTCAGAGACATTTAGAAATGTGGTTCTTGCTTCCCTAAAAGCAAATAATACATGAAATTTCATTGTGGTGACCTTCAATTTATATACTGCTTCTTTATTTTGGTGTTTTGTTATGTTAAATGTTTGTATGTTAAATCTCAGCCAAAGACTTATGTGACTAAATTACTTACTATATAGCATTTTTCCCACATAAAATGTGAAGAAACAGCCTCCTGGAAGTTATTAAAGATACATTTCTAAGTACGTTTTTGATACAGATGTTCCCCAAAACAATTCGGTGTAAAAAATACTGGACTCATTTGGCTTGTTAAAATAAAATGTATGCTAATAACATGAGGACTTTTTTTAAATCCATATTCCACTGCTGTTATCTCTTAATGTTTCTCAATTTTCTAACATTCATTATTTGTTCAAGAAATATTTTGAGTCCTTATTGTATATCTGGCATTGTACAAGCACAGGAGACATTAAGGTGAGTGAAAGAAGAAGAGTCCCTGTGGTGGGGTCAGCCTGCAATGGTGGTGACTTAAGAGATGTTTAGGCAACGTAGCACCAGCACTTGATGACTGTCTGGATGGAGGCAGGGACAGAGAGAAGCTGAAGAAGACTCCTAGGTTTTTGGAGTTGACAGGAAGGTCTCTGGTCATGCCATTCTCAAAGCAGGAAGACAAAAGAAGGGACAGGTCCAGGGGAGAAGGACAAAGATGAAGAGCTGAGTGTGATGTGCTTGCAAGATATCCAGATGTCCAACGTGTACTAGGCAACTGAGATCAGGACAGTTATCAGGCTAGAGATATAATTTAGGAGACAATGGAGACTGCACAGGATATGTGGGTAGGATGAAAAGAGGCAGTAGGACCAAACCCTGTGAAACACTAACTTTTAAGGGAAGGATGGAGGTAGAAGAGCCTGAAAAAGAAGCTAAGAAGCAGTGGCCAGAAAGAGAGTGTAAGAAAAAATTCCAGCAGCATATGGTGTCAGAGACTCCATGGGAACAGCACATGCTGAGAAAGATTTGAAAGCTATAAAGTCCAGGGCTGAGAAGTATCTCTTGGCTTGAACACTGGGGAAATCAGGCTGACTTTCAAGAGATCAGCTTCAGGGGTTAGGGAAGTAAGGGAGACAGCGATTGCAGACACTTCTTTCAACATGGAGAGAAAGAGACAGCAGAGAATAAGGGGGCGGGGAGAGGGGGAACTCTGGAGTTTTAGATTTAAAACCCCAGAGGAAGGATTTTAGTTTTGAAAGAAAGGGGAGACTTGAAACCATTTAGTTGCTCTTGGAAGGGAACCTGTAGAAAAGAAAAACACAGAGATAAAAGCATGAAAGAGACAGTATTACTGACCCCACATAAAAAAAAAAAAAAGAAAAAGAAATACTTCCAGCAATAACATGGATAAGACTTAGTTATAAATAAAAAAAGTTTTCCCAAATCTGTATTACTCTCTCTCTTTGGAGCACTTCCTTGTCCAATATTTACTAATATTCTTAAGTACTGCCTCCTTCCACAAAAGACCTGGGGAAACTCACCACAAAACAGTAACAAAACTGAAACTATATTACAAAATTGCAAACTAGATGTGGGGATTTTGGCTAAGAGGAATAGGGATAAAAAAATAATAAAGCCAAGTATAAGAAATATATACAAAGCCCTGTACAGTTGCTAGAAATGTGGCCAAATTTCGCACCCGAGCTTACTAGCGGCCAAAGCAAAGAGAGATACACGATAGATGACATGGCTCAGTGTGTGTTAAATAAGAGACAAACCAATGGCTCAGAAGAGACACAGCTTCTTCTTCTTAAATCAAGGCCAGAGAAGAACTTGTCTCATTGTTCTCACAAGATGACACAGTGAAGAAACAAATGCCTTCCTTACAACATGTCAACAACTGATAAAGCAGCAAATTTCAAACACCTGTTTCTTAAAATGCACTCCAATATATCCTTTAAAAAAAAATGATACCAGATGGCAATTAACTTGGGTTTCAAGAATGCAGAACTCTAACATCTGGTTTGATAGAGGGCCTAATTTTAGAATCTCTTATAGGAATGGAAAAGCTGCATGCCCTACAAGTATTCATTCATAAATATTATTAAATAGCATTTCGCTCAACTAGCATTATAATAAGGTTTATGCAGCAGAAGCTTTAAGGTTGTTTTTTATGGCAAGAACCTTGAGTGTAACCACAGATGCAAGCAGTCCATCAGTCACGGAGCACAAAATGTAGCACAAAATGCCCCACCTGTTGGGCACACATGGAGATAAGGTATCCAAGCTACCAGACATCCTGGGTTGCCTGAGACAGTCCCAGTTTAGGCCTGTTATCCTGGAATAATTATTAATAGTGCCTGCCCCCTACCACTCTCAAATGCATTCCTATTTGAACAATAAATTATACGGTCATGTTGGCTGTCACTCAACGCTGTCTATATCAGGGAAGTTATCAGTAATAGGCCCTTGGCCAGTAGTCTGGAATCCAAAAGCCAGACTTCTATTTCTTGGCAAGTGGGCATATAGTGACATAGGGTCCATCAGATTTAGTCAAGACAAGAGCCTGAAAAAAAAACATGTGAGGTGAAGTAGATTTCTAAAGCAAGATTCCAAACTGGAGAAGAAGCAGAAACAGATATTCAGGGTCAGAAGAGCCTCGAGGATTCAAGGATGACTACAAGCTAGCCCCAAAAGGTCCATCTAGAGTGCCTCAAAAACATCCCCCAAACAGGCTCAAGCCTGAGCCAGCAGCAATGATCAAGAAATATCAAGGGGCTCAGAGCCAGCCACCCCTTGACACAATCTTATACTAGAGGCTGAAGAAGCTAACCTCCAAGAATCTGAGTAAGGACAATTAGGATATATAAATCCAAAACCTTGTTTATATCATTTGACTTAATGCCTTGCCTGAAGAATTAATCTAGGAAAATAACCTGTTATATTCTCAAAAATTATGTATAGAGATTTTCATCAAATTATTTATAGTAACAAAAATGTGTACGATCTAATTCTCTGGCTACATGAACTCAGTTTAATTATGATACAACCAAATGATTAACATTGGGGGAATTAAAAACCATATGCTTAAACAATATTTAATGGAAAATGTTAGAATGTAATACACAAAGTTTTATGTATCTTTTGAATTAAATTTATATCCATAAATTTATAACCATAAATATTTTAAAAATAAAAATAGTGATTACCTATGGCTTGTAAAGTTGTGAGACTTATTTTTTCTTCATACTTAGGCTGTTCACATTTTCTAAATTTTAGATAAGCATGTATTGCTTTTATAATCAGAAATATAGCGTTATTATTATTAAGGTCAGATAACTTGTCTTTTACAAAGCATTTTCCTAAAGTTTACTAGACATTGATACTACTTAGGATGTTGTACATCTCACAGCTGAAAAGCCTAATTTTCTTGGTCCAAGATTTGGCAAAAAAGTAGTTTAATACCCTCACTCAGCTTGTTTTGATATTTACTAGCTATTCAGTGAGGTTTTCTTAACACTGTACATATTAGTGCATCCTTAGGACCAGATTAGCAAGTCAGCAAATTTCTCTGGTAACTTAGCATTTGGCAGATTACTGCTGCCAACAAAGGCCTAGGGTTACGGTTTCCCTGGAACACTTAAATAATGATAATTTAGATTTATGGAAAGAGATGGTTTACACTGTTACCCGAGGACTGGTTCCGAACTCAGGTTCAGCTGCTCACTGCTCCAGAGACAAGCATTGGTGGGAAAGGAAAAGCTGCTTTATTCAGGAAGCTGGCAGCCTGGGAAGATGGCAGACTCACAGCTCAAAGACCATTCTTCTGAGTCCAGGTGGAGCAGGACGCATTTAAAGGGGAAGGCATGGGAAATGGCGAGGGGGCAACATGCAGGAGAAGCTGGTGCTCAGCAGTCGATCATTTGCCTTGCAAGGCTTCCAGGTTCCTCTGCTCTGCCAGTAATCAAGACTCCCAGGTCTCTTATCGAGGATACCAGGGTCAGAGGAGGCTGTTTTTGAGTGTAGTCAGGCCTTATCTTCCAGAAAGTCTGGTCCTTTGCTCCTTAAGGCTAGTGGTCTGTAGGATCTCAAGGGAAGTGGGTGAGTTCTGCTACAAACCATGGGGTTTAGGTCAGCAAGCAAGGAGTGATAAGCCTGAAGTGAGTTAACCCGGAAGACCGGTTGGAGTACCGCTTTAATAGAACAATCTACTACCTACGCACCGTTTGCCTTTTTAGAGTGTGATGACTGGTAATCACAATAAGACCTTGAAGAAAGACTTTTAAGTACTCTATTGCCAGCAACAAAAATTAAATAATGCCTGATATAATTTATGTCAGATATCATTTATGACACTTTGATTCTCTGAATATATATATAATTCACTCAGTAGATGAATGTTAAGATTCACTCCAATCCTGAGATTCTATGATTGCAACTTTGACATAAGATAAATCTTTCACCCAATATTCAGAATAACTGAAAGAGATTTTTTTTGTACAAATCTATTTTTATTGAACATACACGTGAGCACACATGGAGAAATCACTGATTTACAGAATATTATAAAAATTTGCTTTTAAAAAGTTCAGGTCCCTCAAACAAATCAATTCATTGTCAAATTATTCCTCCAATATAGCTTGAAGTGTCTGTCATGAGGCTTTGTCTACACATTTTTAAAAAAGATGTATTCATTTATTTTAGAGAGAGCATAAGCAGGAGGGGCAGAGGGGGAGGAAGAGAGAATCTTAAGCAGACTCCCCACTGAGCGTGGAGCCCAATGTGGGGTTCAATCTCACGACCCTGAGACTATGACCTGAGCCAAAATCAAGAGTCAGATGCTTACCCATCTGAGCCACCCAACCACCGCTTGCCCATACATGTTTTAAACAAGTCTAAAACTTAGCTTAATTTGGTTCTTGGGAATTTCAGAATCTTTGTTTTGTGAAATACCAAATTATCTTCATTGTTTCAGCCAGGTTCAATTAGATGTGTAGTCATTTGAAGCTGAAATTACCCTAACTGCTGGTATAGACATATTTAGCAAAGCCAGTATTTTCTGACGTGGGGGAGATTTGTGTTTGAGAACATATTTATTTATATTTTACTGCCAACTCACATCTAAATATGCTTTAGCTTACAAAACTGCAAAGGGAAATAATTCATGTTTAATTACATTTTAACTAATCATTCTTGTGCCATGAAATCCATGAAACTGGCATTAAACCAAAGTGACTTGATGGAAGTCCAGAAACAGCAAGAGCATTTGATGAAATTGTCTGAATTACAGAAACAGTGCTTAATTCAGTGGCTCAGCACTTAGACTATTTAATTATGTTTCTTTTGCATTAATGTGGAAATTACAAAAAATGGCAGTTAGGTTCTTCCTATCTTGTCCTAAGAGCATTCTGACAAACATCTGAATAAGAAGTTAAAAGCTTACTGAATCATTTTTGCATTTTATCTACAAAATGTCAAAACTCTAAAATATTGGAAGCATCAAAGTATCACTATGTACTCAAACATCAAATGATGGTTTATTTCTTTAGAATTCATCTAGATGTTTTGGGGTCACCATTAGCAAGACTATTGCCTACTGAACATCATCTTACCTGGAAGCAAACTGTGAGTATAAAATATTGGTATGTGTTCCATTGGCACGTTCTGTAACTCATTCTGAGTCATAAAGAGTTAAATGTTCATATCACTTTAACCAGGCAGTTTCACAATATTCCCAGATCAACGTCTAGCAACCAAAAATTAGGTTTGTCCACTTCTTTACAAATATGACATCAGTATGTCATAAGCATAATGATTATAATAAAATATGAGGTCCCAAGATTATGGCAACTAAATTTGCAGGAATCAAAATAAGGAAATAATGAGTTATACAGGGCAATGATCACTTGATCATATACTATCTTTGTCTGGGTTCAGTTAATGAAACAGAGCCATTACATGTGTTGAAAATAAAGTGATGGTATAGGAATTAGAGGTTTGGGGAATGTGGGAAGAACTAAGCAGTAAGCTCCTGAAAAGCAGCAGCTAGAACATTGGAAAAGTCATTACTCATGACTTTAGCCCACAGCACTGGAGAAGGTGGCCGAGTCAAAGTTACTGAAAAGGTCAATAAGCCACCACACCTGGCTGCCATGACTGTGGAGAAGGGGATCATGGGGACATCTGTCTGACAGTCACAGCTATGCAGTGAGACACCTGGAGAGGTCCATAGAGCTTCCTCATCTGTCAACATCTGTCAAAAGTCTCCTACCACATCCTCCCAAGAACGGTGGCTTCTGCTCTTTTTCCAACTTCCAAATCTCCCAGCAGGTCTTCTCATTGGCAAACTCTTATGCCAGAACCGTAGACGGAAGTGAATTCTTAGAAATATGGTTACCAGCCTTAGAAGAGTTGGTGTTTGGGTCAACTCAACATACTGACCTCCACAAAATATGAAACACAAAGTCCCATATTATTTTATGTGTCTCTGGATGATAGTTACTTCTCCGCTAGCAATTCACGCTCCCCCTTTGATATCATGTAGTTTAACACTGAGATACGGGATTACTCATTGCTAACATACCTTACATTATATGAGAATTGAGCACAGGAAAAAATTTGTTAATAAAAACAATTACATTCGTATCAAAGCAAGGAAAAAAATACATTATGACTTCTGTGACCCTTCCTTGTGAAACCACTCACATGGCTGTAGTTGGTATTTATAATATCCTTCTTCCATTACTATTTTAAATCCTCTCGACCCTTATCAAATACCTAAATTTGTCTTGGTTCTTTGCCTGTTGAACCCACATCTTTGTTCCTGAAGGGTTTGTGTTATTAACAATTATGCCTACGGAACACAGGAAAACTGAGTAACACATTCAGAGAATCTTCCCAGTAGCAATCCTGTTCATCTTTGGTACCACTGTATCAGACTCAGTCAATTTCCCCTGAAAATCAGCTTCAATCTCCTAGCCAAAATATATCCATTTCTAGATGCTGTTTCAGTGCTATGAGGTGCCCCAGTGGCCAGGGGCAGTCTCAACTGCCAGTTCCATGGACCTATTACTGTGTCCCCTGTAAACTAAAATCTCTAAACGTATGGAGAGTAAAGAACAGGAAAAGTGTCTTGATAGAGACACTTCTGAGAGGAGTCATTCTTACTTTCACTACATTTTGTTCTTTTTGGTATTAACACATTCACTTCGGCAATGCCTTCAACCCCTGTAGTGAGAGTAAATGTGGAGGGGCAGGCTCCTCATAGCCTAAGGGACCCAATGAAACACCCTGATGGCTACAGTCTGGGGCCACTGCTACCTGTACCCTGCACTGACTCCCTGTCAAGTCCTGATGAACCAGTGCACCTTTCTGTTGACCCTCCTGCTCCACTATCCTTTATCTTACTTTTAGTCTCAAATGTCAAATTGAGAAACCGAGTCAACAGCAGCAAGCAACACAATATTATTATCCTCAAATTCTTTAAATCATCCCCCCAGAGTCTAGTTTAAAGGAAGAAAAAAAAAATACATACTGACTGACTTTAGAGGAAATCTTTCTGAAATAATGGCAGTAATGCATCCCCCTATAATCAGAATTCCTACTTAGTAAATGAGAATCAGTTGAAGGAAAATTCATGCAAATGGGTTTCAGGAGACAGCAGTGAATACGAAGAAAAGGAAACAGTTAATGGCCACGGGATAACTTAGCCTAGAGAAGAAAAAGTTATGAGGTGATAGTAATCTTCCAATATCTTTCTCATTTTCACCCAAAATAACTAATGAGGAAAATTTAGGTTAGCAGAGGGGGAAAAAAGTCCTTGAGTAAAAAGATCAAAGAAGCTGGAATAGATTATTGAAAGGGTACTTTATGAGACTTGTCTGTGGTTCCTGAAAAACAGTCCTGTGTTAAGAGAGCGATAAAGTAGGCAACCCATAAGGTCATCATGATTTCTAGCTTTTTCGTATTGTATCTCATTTACAGAGAGGAAAAGTGGCCCCAAATGTCTGGCAATATAATATAAATGTAGTAGGACAAAGTGACATCATTATGTCCATTCCAGGGGTGGGAGGAAGGTTTGATGAGGCTGACCCTTGCAAGTGTATGTTCTACTTTCTCCCACATAGTCTTCTCTTACCCCTCAAGAGCCCCAGGAGATCTGTGTCATTAACTCCACATTGCAAACATGGCTATTTAAGGTTATAAGCCAGAAGAGAAAGAAGAGGGTCCACGGAATACTTACTGACCTCTCATGAATAGAAGCTTCCATGAACAAAGTTTGTTCTGCACCCTCTAATCAGTATTAAAATAATTTGGCAGATAAGCACTAGCACAAGCGTAAGTCATAAACAAGGACATTTGTGATTAATAAAAGAAGTATCTTCAAAATCAACTGTTACTGTTAAATTTTCTCAAAAGTTGTCAGTAGAAGAGAGGCATTATGATATAGAGAAGGAGTTTGTGCTTTGGAGTTCATTAGACCTTTTGAATCCTCTGATGGATATAAAGTGTATTACTTTGGAAAAGTTACTTAATCTCTCTGAGCCACTGTTTCTTCCTCTGTAAAAATGGCAAAAATAACACATCCTGTGTTTTGAGTAGAAATTTCCCAATAAAGTACATTTTTCTTTCCTTTTTCCCTCTCTGCCTTTATTTGTTCATCCTCTACCTAATTTGGCTCCTTTTATTAAGACAAAAGGGAAGTCATCTTGCACAGGAGTGAAATTCACCCGACAAATTGCAGGGCAAATGTAAATAGAGATTTTAAAAAATCAGCTCCTATGAACAGTGAGGTTGTATGTCCAACGAAAGAGTGTTCAACAAGATAATCAGGAATTACCAAATGCTTTGAATCTATCAGGAGAATCTGGGGCACTAATGGCATCCTCCTCTTAGAACAGCACTTTTCAATAGAAATACCATGTGAGCCACATATGTAATTTTAAGTTGTCTAGTGGCCACATTAGAAAAAGTAAAAAAGACTCCTAAAACTAATTTTATATTACCATTTCAAAATGCAATCAATATAAAAATATTGAGATATTTTCTTTTTCTTTTTTTTTTTTCATACTAAGCCTCTGAAACTTAGTGTGTATCTTACACTCACAGCACATTTCAGTTCTTGGCACGTTTCAGGTGCTCGGCTGCTACACATTGCTCATGGCTCCACACTGAACAGCTCAGCACTAGACCTCAGTCTTCCGGGCAGAAGTGAGCATACAAAACATAAGCCACTGGAAGGAAGCAAACTCACTACTCTTGTAGGAAATGACAAGTTGCTAAAAATTTTACTGCAGCCCAGATCTCAGGTCTGTACTGAGTTCCTGGGACAGAAATCACATGCCTTTTGGGCAACCTCTGACCCCCTCGTGAGCTTCTTTGAGACTTGTTAGAGATTTCTGGTTATGGGCCTATGAAACAAACAAAAGAAATATTAGTCTTGAGACCAACAGGATAAACTCCCAAATGCCCAAAGCTCTGTTGGGAACAAAAGGATGTAGAGGAATATCCTCAGAGCTGCAAAAGCATTTTATGGTCCAGCTGTGAGGCCTGATCGCCTTGAGGAGGCCGGGAACACCCAAATCAGTCCTATAACCTGGCTGTGAAAAAAAGGGCATTTGGGGCAATTTATTGTCTTTCATTTGTTTGCAAAAATCAATGGAACCTCATTAAGGAAAGGAAAGGGCTGGTCTTTCCGTTAGATCGTTTTATCTCTGTTGTTGTTTGAACAGGTGTGAAGGCTAGAATTATCTGATGTATTTATAGGATTTGGGGACTGAAACAAACCATTATAAATTTGGCCATCAAACTTTTTAAACCTAGCCAGTCAACAGAGAGAAGCTTTAATTAGGGGACAATTTAAAAACACACACTTCACATGTTATTTCTCACCTATAGAAGGTATTAAAATGTTTGACACTTAACATTCCTGGTGCTGATGTTCCAAGTTAAGCCCTCACTGCACCTCCCTTGGACTCTTGGTGTAGGCTCTGACTTGCTGTTTGAACTTCAGCTTGACTGCCTCCTCCAGTTCTTCCCCTACCACTTCTGACTGTTGTCAGTTCTTACCATACTAGCTGTCTTAAAGTGGACCTCAAATCAGGTCATATCTATGACTAATAATTATCTTCAGGTGCTCTGATCCAGCCATATGCACTTTACCCATTTAAATCCTCACACAATAACCTTCGGAAGTAGTGACTTTGATACCCATTTTACTGTTGAGGAACCTGAGGTTTAGATAAAGCCCAAGATCAAACATTCTGTAAGTGGTGGAACTGAGATTTGAACCATGGCAGACTGAGTCTCATTGTATAAACAAGAAGCTACCTCAAAATTACTCAGTGACTCCCCATCCTCTTATAAATCTACAGCTGTCGTCCAGCACCCTAATTTTCACAAATCCATGCTTTTATTTCACACCATTTCCACCACCTGAAATGCCAAGTCTTTGTAATTTAAGACATTTTCAAGACCCATATTGAGCATCTTCATTTCTCCCAGCTGGAACTGGTCTTTTTTTTGTCAGGGTCCCCTTTACAGCATTATTAATGCACTTGCGATACCATCTTGTCAAACTAGCTGTTTGACCTTAGCCAAGGCAATTATAGCATCTGGTCTTGTTTCTTCCTCTATGTCCAAAAAAGATAATAATGATACCTGAGAGCTATTCCTTCCAAGGTGGTTGAAAGATCAAAATGAATAATAAGTACTAAAGTACACAGTAAGCCATAAATGCAACTCAATGCAAGCAACTCTTAGTGTTCACCTTTGTATTCTCTATTTTGCTTAGCACCATGCTTCACACTGCAATGAACCTACTTCTTGAACTGGCACATTTACCTCTAAGTTGTAACAATAAACAAAAAAGAACATAAGAAAACATTTCTTAATCATCTTTTAATTTGGTAGGTTTCATTTTTATTTGAAAATTATCCAGACATTTCTAGATTAATTTCTCTGGAAAATTTATTTCCCTTGCAAATAGCTTTTCGGCTTTGTATGTTTCCAGAAAAACAATTTCAAACTTTCAGGTCAGGGTGAAACACAAAGAAAATCATTGTTATCAATAAAAAATGTAAAAGATCAATTAATTATTGATCAAAAAATTCTTTTTTAATATAAACATCAGTTATTGCCATCTGTCCATCTACATCCAAACCCACTGATGCCCAGCCAATATGACTGAGTTCCTTATTTTAACTAAAATGCATCTCAACCTGTGATTGCCATGATTTTTTTTCCTTATGTGCCTACATTGATGGTTATCTCATGCAAGGAATCTTGGACTTAAAATTTTGGCTTTGATTAGAGTAGAGATGAACCCAATGTGAGAGATTCTCTTCTTCCACATTCCCACATAATCAGATTTAAAAAGTTAATTTATAATTATGACAAAGTCCTACTGACTATTCCAGCCTGACCTACCTAAGCAGGCACTTTCTTAAAGCAGAAAATTGGGCTTTCCCAGTGAGTGATTTGTGGGCCAGTAAAAGTGCTCCAGGATGTGTTCTCAGCCTCATACAGAAAATACAAGCCCCTGGTCATTTTCCCATCCCCTTCGAAGGACACAATATTTTAAAAGCAGAATATAATTACATAATTATCTATTCCTTATATATTCTTTTGTTCATAGGACTTTATAAAGCTGGGAAAAGGGCAGAATACAAATGAAAAGCTGACCCGCCAACGATGTTTAAGTGATCCCCTGACCAGACTTTTTCAAAAAGAATAAAAAAGGAGCTGGTGCCCAATCCATAGTATAAAAATCTCACTCTGGTTTCCTACTGGGAAATGGGATGACTGGGGAACAGTTATGCTTTGATTTATGTCACTCATTTTTTTTCTGAATTGCTTAATTTTTTGGCCCAGATTTTAAATTTATCCCTATAAATTAAATTTTTAAATAATGAAAGTAAAAAGTTTGCATTCAACTGGGTTTAATATTTTCTAGAGGTTTGTATATTTGATCTTACATCAACCCCTGAGGTAGCTACTACCTCTATAGGTAGGAAGTTGGCAACAGAGGGCATAAGTGGTTCCTTTTACAGGATAGTTCATCCAAATTTGCAGCTGAAGCCTAGATTTCACCTGTCTTGTCTTTTGGAGCCTTTCAACTTAAACTTTCTGCTTTCGCTGACTTATTCTAGCCTATTCATTGTGATTTCATGACAAGTTCAATGACACTGAAATAAAAGATATTGTAGTCATTAAGATCGCCTCTAAGAAAACAAAATCAAAGATAAAGAGTCCAAATCACAGTCTACGCAATTTGTGCTCATTACACACTTGCAAAAAAAAGTGTGTGTGTGAGAGAGAGAGAAACAGAGAGAGAGCAAGAGAAGATAGCTTATTTCTATATTATTTTTATTTAACCTGTTCATTTTATGGGATTCGTTTTTTGGTTATTCTAACAATGGATGTATGCTGTCAGGGAGAGATAATTTTAAAAGAAAAGTAGAAACAAAATTTTAAAACCTTTATTTTATAATTATTCATTGAATGTTATTTTCTAAACATTGCAATTCTAAAGAATGGAGCTGTTGGTAAGAATTCCACAGTCTAGATTTTAATTTCCAAGCTTAATATTTCTCTTTAAATAAGTTATAATGCTCTATGGAATCAAGTAATAAGAGAACTACACTGATGGCTTTATTATTCAGCTCTAATGATTACATTTGCATACACACTGGCTTTTTAGAAAAAACTACAGTGCTAGTATTACCAGAATAAAATGTAAATTTCATTGTCCTAAATGAGATGTCTGTCCTTGAAACAGATTTCTTGGAAATAGTAGATATCTAAATGAGAGACAGCAAATTTAACAGGGACTCTAAATTCTAGAAATCATTCAGTTACATTTAATAACAATTTTTTGAAATGTTAATTTTTTAATATATAAAGAGTTCTAGATAGTCAATAAGGCATAGAAATAAACTGAACAGAATTAGAAAATTAACAAAAAATTAATAATGACTAATAAATATGTTGAAAGACTTTTCAATCTCACCAGCAATCTAGCAGATGGTTAGAAAACATGAGACAGCTACACAGCCTAAGTCTTCATTATTCAAGAATGAACAAACAGAAAAAGATCAACAAGATGCACATGAAAAATTCTTCAGCACAAGTTGGTAAAGGTTTCCTCTAAATTAGATTTTCATAGGAAATAAGAAATCAAGTAGAATGCCTGCTCTAGTTTTGGTGGGAAACTGGAAGACATACCATGCGAGGAACAAGAAGCATTCTGCTTACAACATGTTAGTGGTCACCACATTTGCCCAGCACTTAGCATGGAGTATAGCCCCTCCCTCCACTCTCCACCCTCAGCTCACCAGATTGACTCCTCACCACTCTCCCCTACCCCACCCAACACAGCTGCACACTCATGTTTCAGCAAATTTTAACCATTTGAAGTTCACCAAATACATCATGTTTTTCACTGTTCAATGTCTGGAAATGTTTTACTGTTTACATGACTTTAGTTGTTTCATTTCTTATATCCATGTATTCAATCATTTAACAACATTTTATGAACAATGAACAGAGACCCCAAAGGGGGGAAGGGTCTGTCTCTACTTCTCTACAACAGAAACTCCACCAAGATAGGGGTAGGATATTTTGTACATTGTTTTATTCTGGTGCCTAACTCAATAACTGGAACATAGCGGGCATTCTGTAAGTATTTATGGAATCAATTAATTAATTAAATATGAACTACTAGTACACTGGCTGGAAAACAGTTTTTGTGTGAGGGAGTAGTCACAAAAAAATGAGAATGGGAAAGTAAGTAAGCCAGCCTTATTGTGGCAAAGACTGGCTAGCTTTTCCCAAACCTGTTTTCTGACATGTTGAGGGAGAGATGAGTAGCTCAGGTGGCTGTTGGCAGGATTCAGTTCCTCATGAAGAGTTGGACGGAGGGCCTCAGTTCCTTGCTGACTGTTGGCTGGAGGCCTCCCTCAATTTCTTGCCATTGGACCCTCCAAAGGGAAATTTACATGGCAGATGGCTTCTCTGAGTGAGCCAGCCAGAGAATAGAACAGAAGTCAAAGTAACCTAATTATCAAAAGTAACCCCTCAATGTTTTTGTCATACCGTATTGGTTAGAAGCAAGTCACTAGTCCAAACCACACTCAAGGGGATGGGACTGTACAAGGGCATGAAAGGAGCTGAAGAATCATTGGTGGCCATCTTAAAATTTACCTACCATTAAACAACAAAACACATGAGTAGATATACATTCGCAAGTTGTTAGTATGAGAGAGAAGAAAGATGTGACATGTGAGGCAGAGTCTACATGATGTAATCAGGAAAGGCCTCTCTGAAGACCTGTGACCTGAAGGAGAAGAATCAGCCTCATGAAGGATCTAGAAAGAGGTCATGGTGTGCAAGAATCAGAGCATTAAAGAAACTAAAAGGAGACCAGTATAGGCAAAATGGACTATGGTACAAGATGAGTTGGTTGAGGGAGGCAGAGGCCAGGTCATGAAAGGTTTTTTGTTTATGTTGAAATATCTGGATACTAGTCAGGGAAGAATTTACAGGGGAAAAACATTAAATGGGATAAATAAGATCGTTTTATAGAGATAATATGTACGAAAAAAGTATAATGATGGAGAACTTTAAAGCACCAATAACAGTTCAAATGAGTTTGAAAGGCAAGAAGAAGCTGACAAAATATAATTGTAGAAAGTTCCGCTCAGTCTTACTAGTCAGCTTATGGTAGAGTAAGAGACAAGCTGAATGAGTTAAAGATACAGAATATATTTAACTTATTTAATCTAAAAAAATGATATAAAATGTCTATCACACATTATAAATTGAAAAAAGAAATACACCATCTCCAACATTTATAATTGAGTTTATGTTTATGAAAAACTATAAAATAATTCCAAAAAGAGGACAATTTGCACTATGCATTTTCTGACCATACCATAAGAAAAAGTAGATGTTACCATAAAAACTCAAGCCAACAATAACAAAAATGCCAGCCAAAACTATGGAAAAATTTAATTATTGATTCAAGTAAAAAAATTTTTAGGGCACCTTGGTGGCTCAGTTGATTAGGTGTCTACCTTCAGCTCAGGTCATGATCCCGGGGTGCTGGGATTGAGTCCTGCATCGGGCTCCCTGCTCAGCGGGGAGTCTGCTTCTCCCTCTACCCTTCCCCCCTGCTCATGCTCCCTCTCACTCTGTCTCACTCAAATAAATAAATAAAATCTTTAAAAAATTATTTTAAAAATATCAGAATAAATGGATGTTCCCTTTAAATGATATGCAATATTTATTTCAAACCAGTAGTCAGTAAAATACTAGTGGCAAAAATTTAGTCATTTTACTAAAATTGGAAACAAAGCAATGCTAAGAACTACTGTCATTTTTAATATGAAAGGTCTGGAAAAAGCTAGAAGATGCAAAGTAAAGGAAAAATGTTAGTAGGGAGAAACAAATTTATTATTTTCAGGTGATATGTTTATATATCTGGAAAAAGAATTAATAGGAAAAACTTCCAAAATTTATTTTGTTAAATGGGGCCAATTCAAAATAAACATATAAAATTTTATAGTCTTTTTATAGAACTAAAATAACCATTTAAAATATAATGGAAAAAAAAGAGGCTACAATAACAATAACCCCAAAAAGAACTTTCTAAAATCCAAGAATAACTAGAAATCCAAGAATAACATTCATAGAAATGGAACCCATAAGATCTTTTGTGCCTTGGAAGAAAGGACAGCATATTTTTAAACAGGGCAACTCCCCCAGCCCCAGGAGATGCATACATTTATTTCAATTGCACTCTACAGGAGCGCTTTTTGCAAACTGTGTAAAATAACTATAAACTTTACCCCAAACCTTAAATATATGATAAAAATTGAAATTTACTAAATACTGACTACTGGCACAAAAATGGCCACAGATCAATGAGACATAATAGACTGTCCAACAACAAATCCCAGTCTATTTGAGAATTGAAAATATGATTAACAAAAAATCCCAAATCAATGGACAAGAAAAAGAATGTTCCAGATATGGCTTGGGGACATTTGGTTACAATTTTAGAAAAAAAATTACAGGTTCTCACTTACTCCATACACTGGAATAAAATCCCATATGTACTAAAGTGTTTATGTAAAAACACTTAAACACAAAATATATTAAAACACAAAATCTTAGAATATACTATGGAAGTGACTATTATTAAATGCTTGGGTGGAGTGGGGGGAGCACGCAGGGAGTGAAAAGTATTCTTTTGAACTTAAATTTCATAAAAGCTTAAAAAGATAAATGGATTTGAGGATTTTGATTACATAAAAAATTTTAAAGCTAGAGGTAAAACATTCAAAACATAAACAACCAAGAGGAAACGTATTTGTGGCAAATATGAGTTAATGTCTTTATTAAATAAAGAGCTATAAGAAAGATGAAAAGTATAAAGTCCCCAATACAGGAATGCTCAAAGGACACAAAAAGAAACTCACAGAAAAAAACGAAATTAATACAAACTAACATTTGTGAAAATGTTCAGCTTCTCTAAAATAAAATAATGGTTCCATGATTGATGATATGAAATTAGGGAGGAAAAAAAACATATAACCACAGCCCGTCAAGAATGAATGAGATGACCGCTCTTATACATACCCAGTTGCAGTATAAATTGGTACGTGTTTGGAAAGCAATTTGAGCCAATGAAATAGGATCTTTGGAAATATTCATTCCTTTTTACTCAGTAATTTCACTTCTGGATGTAAATCTTAAGGAAAGCATTCTAAATAGAGACAAGGTGTTACACATAAAGAGGTTCTTCTCAGAGCTGTTTTGTTCTTCTATATGCTTAAATCACATTCATTCTGTTATTTTTCACAGTGACAAATGGAAACAAGTTATAAGTGTAACCAAGGAGGATAATTATTTTCTGGCATATCCATCCAATGAAATATCATGCAAAACAGACTTCAACAGTATTCTGTAAATATAAGATAAAAATTATATGCACGATAGGAGAATAATTGTGTCAAAATCAAAGTTTTATGCATAGGTAAGACTGAAAGGAAATATATCAAAATCTTAATGACAGTGGTGATTGGTTGGTGAAACTATATGTCCAGTGGAATTATTTTCTAACTTTCTCGACTGCCAAATTTTTCTTTAATGAACAGGAAAAAAAGAAATTAATTTTGGTGAAACAAAACAAGCCAAACGAAGACAACTAATGTGCATCATTGACTAGGTCAGCAGTTTTAAAGGCCCAGAGGGAGAGGAGAAGGCTCCTGGGCAGAGTGGAGCTCCAGCTCCCCAGCCCCTTCCCCCCGCAACCCCCCAACCCTGTAAGGCCCCTCCTTTGAGAAGCCAGCACAACCTCCGAGGTAGGAGAGCTTCGGGAATGAAAGAATTAGGAACAGCTGGGGCAGATTCAGAACCATGACATGCATGCCCCTTCAAAGGCAGCTCAGAGGCAGGCAAGGTGATCGAGAGTTCAGGGCAGAATCGGAGCTTACGAATGGGTGGATTAAGCTAAAAATGTGCAGGAGGCATCTTGAGGGCACTACTAGTGCTCAGAGTGAGCAAAGGGAAGAATGTGGCATTTGACACCTGTGGACTAGCCAGCAGCTGAGTACAAGCTGAAGGAGTAAAGTTCAAAGCTGCAAAAGTGGCTGTATCCATAGATGAAAAGACAAAGGAAACAAAGTAGTAGTTTGAAGAAAGAACTTATTTTAAATTGTTAACAGGATACAGCACTTATAATTAAGGCTTTGTTAGTTTTTATCATTTGTTCACATTTTTGTGTGTTGTAATTTAGAAGTGATGTTTTTAAACACTTATTTAGCTTTACGTAATACGAGTTGTTTTCTTTCTTTTCTTTTCTCAAGGAAATACATAGGAATGGAGAAGCATTAGAAAAATCTGACCCCGGTTTGCATTTGCTTTGCTAAATGAGTTAATTATTATGAGCCTTGGTTTCTTTTTTATGGGGATAGGGTAATTCGTTCAGCCAATATTTATTGCACCTCTCTATTCCAGACTCTGTGGTTGGCACTGGAGATACGTGGTAAATAAGATGGATGAGCTTCGTGCGATTCAGAGGACCACTGGGGAAAACAGAATTACAAGGGCAGTTGGATGAGTGTCATGGGAGGTGAAAAAGGCTTCCTGGGAGTGACATGTCCCCAAGTCCAGAGAGGACACAGCATATATAAAGCAGTAAGAGGAGGGTTTCCTCTTTGGCCTGAGCACAGAGGGACATGTCATACTGAGCCTTGTTGGCCACTCTCGATTTTATCCGATAATCCATGGCAGAATCCTGACAATACCAACATTTAAGGGCAACCACAGGGAGAGGGGTGTGAACAATCCCTGGCAAAGAGTGGTCATAAAGGTGGGAAGAAAAGTTTTGGATGTGGTCACAGAACTCAGGAAGGAAATGGTAAAGAGTACCTAATATTGAGGAGGATGAAAGAAGGCAAAGGCTGAGATGTATGCACTGAATACAGCCTCAAGGGGCTACTGGTAAACCTGGTCAAAGCAATTTCTGTGGAATAATGAGGTTAGACCCCAGAGTGCTGTGGTTGAGGCATGAACATCATGCCATGAAGCGGAAACAGCAATTGTAGGCAATTTTTTCAATAAATTCAACTACGAAGTGCAGAAGATAGGAAAAAGGCTTGGAAAATTGCATTGTTTCCTACGACTGCCATACAAATTACTACCAACGATGTGGCTTCTAACAACAGACATTTATTCTCTCCTAGTTCTGGAGACTAGAAGTCTGAATTCAAGGCATCAATGAGGCCAATGACCCTCTGAAACTTCTAGGGAAGAATTTTCTTTCCTCTCTAGCTTCTGGGGGTTCCTGGCAATGATTGGCATTCCTGGGTGTGGAGCTGAAGCACTGAAATCTTTGCTCTGACTTCACATAGCCTTCTTCCCTCCATGTCTGTGTCTTCCTCTCCTTTCTCTTCTAAAAACACTAGTCATTGGGTTTAGGGCCCATCCCAATCCAATAGCCTAATCAGCTCAGGCTGCTATAACAAAATACCATAAGCAGGGTGGCTTAAACAGCAGAACTTTATTTCTCACAATTTTGGAGGCTGGAAGTCTAAAATCACGATGCCCATGTGGTCCGGTTCTGGGGAGAGGCTTCTTCCCAGTTGCAGTGGCCCAACAACTCCTTGAATCCTCACATGGTAGAAAGAGTGAGCTAGCTCTCTGGCCTCTTATGAGGGTTAATCCCATTCATGGGGCCTCTACCCTCATGACCTATTGCCTCCCAGAGGCCCCACCTCCGAATACCATCACATTGGGGATTAGATTTCAAACATGAATTTGGGGAGGATACAAATATTCACTCCATAATACCCAGCATGAGCTCATCTTAAACTAGCTAATTACGTCTGCAAAGAGCCTTTTTCCAAATAAGGTCACCTTCTGAGTTTCTGGTAGACATGAATTTGGCGGGGGGGTGGGGGGCGCATTGTTCAACCCAATACAGAAATATGCAGGGGAGGTGATTTTTGTTTGTTTGCTTGCTTGCTTCTTTGATTAATTTTACACTTGGTAAAGTAAATGATTGTGAGCTCTTTGTGATACATGCATGATGCTAATTTAAAAACATATGTTCCCTGAAGATGACAATTATTTCATAAGAGGTTCTTACAAAATTTCATGAGATTTTACACCAAATCTGAAACTCATGTAGAAAACTGTCCCTGAGGGGTAAAATGGTAATGCCATAATAACTTAGCATAGTTTCTCATGTGTTTCAACAACTGTTTTAAATCTTTTGAAATTATAATAATGTAGACAAGACTTCTGGGATAGAATAGAAAGAGATTTTGTATCTTATTCAATTTCAGATTTTCTCTAGGATAGTGTGATTTTAGAGTAATCCATTTCCATGAGAAACATTTAGGCCCTCTGTTTCTAAATCACCAAAAAAATCTAGTTTACATACTGTTTAAATAAGTTGACCAGTTGAGAAGGATATCATGTAGTTACAGTTTGTTATCATTTTATTGGGATTAAAATAATTAACTTATATACCTCGTTTCCTCATGGCATGACTAAAACAAAATAAACAGAATAAAAACAGATCCCTTACTTTGGGGAAAAAAAAAAAAACAGACACAATTTCAAGACCAGCTATACCAAAGCTATCTGAAATACTGGAATCCATTCTCTCTTTACTGAGTTTCGGTTACAAGAATTAGAATTCTGAATATTAAATCCACATTGGTGACACCTATTAAGGTAATCAGGAACTGCAGAAAGGATAGCTCTCAAATAACATATTCACTCCTACCCTCATCCTTTATAGCTTTAACTAAAATGCAGCAATCTAAAAATACATACATGTTATTCCAGTGCCAGCAAAATAACCATAATTTTTATTTACTTTTAGTTTTTTCCTGAAGGCAAAAAACTGAAAGGAGACACCTGCAGACTCTGACCCTTAATCTTCGACTTTTCCAGCAATGTAATCCACAGACTAGAGTTTGGACACCCTATATGTTTCTTTTCAGGTTGCATGAAGGAATAATTGTGAAGTGCTTTCTTAAATGGCCACCTGCTCTTTTCCCCTAGCGGCAGCAACTCACTTCCCACGGACTGTGCGCACCAATGCTTTCCTTTCCGAAGACTACCACTGAAGGCTCTGCATGGGTGTCTCTCATGGCCAACATGTGGGACCCACCATTACCTTTCTGGGATGGTCAGTGGAGCTGGGACCTGAATACTGCCCCCTGCCCAAACTCTTTATCACACACACTATAATCATTGCCTTTCTCCATCATACATTGATCTTGAGAACCACAGCAAAGAAACATTAATAGTTTAAAATAACAGTTCCCCAAAAACCCCAGGAAAATGTATTCCTGTCTCTGAAAAAATTCTAGGCTAACTGCTAGCTAGGTTTAATATCTTCTTTCTTCATGGGGTAAAATTATTTTGGTACATTCACTAACAAGCTCATGTTTTGCAAATTTGTATGTATATAAAGACTTGTGGTATACTAAAATTAACTCTTTATTTCTTTTGCATGAGTCAGAAACCAAAGTAGAAAATTGCCTTTCCATTGATTCGACAAGTAACATTGAGTGCCAATTATGTGCCAGGCACGAGGATTAGCACTAGGTACACAATGATCAGCAGAACAAAAACGGTCTCTGTCCCTATAGAGCTTGAAGTCTAGTGAGGAAGACATATAATTCCATAAATAGTGAGTTGCAAACTCTGGTAAATTCTACAACAGTAAAGAACAGGGATTTGTGACAGCATGTCACAGCATGAAGCTTCCGTGAGACCATGACAGTAGAAATGAAATATGACAGATGAGTAGAAATTTTCAGTGAAATGTAGGGGTGGAAGCACTCCAGGTAGAGAAAGAGATATACACAAAGGTGTTAAGTGAGAAGAGAACATGATACAATCAAAGACATAAGTAAGGTCAATATGTACATCACAGGAAGGGTAGGAAGGTGGTGAGAGTGTTGGGAGGTGAGATTGGGTCTTTATCCTAATAGCAATGGGAAGTCAGTCAAGGGTTTTGAGTGGGGTATCAATGGGATAAAGTTTCCATCTTAAAGAGATTACTTGGGTGGCAGTAAAAACAGCAGATTACAGAGAGCAAAGAATGAATGTCTGGGAGATCATTTAGGAGGCAATAGCATTAGTCCAAGCAAGAGATAATGAGAGCTTTGACCAGAGCGATGACAGTAAAAAGGAGAGGAGTCAGGATTAGATTTGGTCAAGAATGATGTCTCGATTTCTGGCTTTCAAATCTCTGTGAGCCATGGTGCCACTCACTGTGGCAGGGAGCACTGAAGGAGGTTACAGATGAAATCAGGCACTGGGTTTGGGACATGTTGTATCTGGGGTGCTTGTGAGACCGTCAGGTGAAGGTATCAAGTAGGTCATGCACACAGGTCTGAGACTCTGAAGAGACCCATTCAGACTGGAAATACACATTTGAGAGTCACTGACACATAGAATGGCAACTGCAGCAATGGGAGAGAGCATGGACAAGATTCTAGAAACAAGCTTTAAGGAACTCCAATATTTAAAGATTGGGTAGTGTAAAATGAGCCAACAAAAGGAGTCTGCAAAGGGGAGGAGGGAATGAAGCCCCAGGAGGATGGCTTTGTCCTAGAAGACAAGGGAAAAGACTGTTGTAAGAACAGAATGATTCGCTGTTGTGAAATTGGCTGAGAAGTCAAGTAAAGTGAAGGCTGAACAGTATCTTTTAAATTTGGATGACTGGTGACCTTAGCAGGAGCTATTTCAGGAATGATGGGGGTGGAAGCTAGAGGAAGGGGGTTGAGGAATGTGTAGGAAGTGTGTTATTCAACAAAAATTTGCTGTTTTATGAGCCTTTCATATATATGTTCATAGTCTAACAGGATGTTGGGATTATTAATAATGTTTGGTTGCCTGGTTACACTGTAGGTTTGTTGTAGATGAAAGATAAAAAGGAGAGAAAAGAAAAGAGAGAGCAAGAGAAGGAAGGGAGGAAATACATTAAATTAATTATTCGGCTCAATGGCAAAACATGATGAACCTTGAACAGAGATACTGGCAATTGATCTAAAGGTACCCGCATTACCTTCCGTTAAAGACTTGGGGACAGGTTTTCACCTGGAGCACTGGTCACATGAACTATGTGACCTGGAAGAACAGGCACTTATCGGACACAGATTTGTGTAGTGAAACATTTTATGGCTTGTTAAATACTCTATCCTAAGGATTTCCCCCTCAGCATGGCCAATCAAAGAAAAGAAGAAAAGGCCTGTTTTAATTAGGAGATACGCTTGCCTTCCTGGATTATTTTGCTTTTATCATATTAACTTAACACACATTATACTAAACTCACAGTCACCTAGCAAAAGTTCTTTTTGGATAGAATTCTACTTCTTTATATTCATTGCACACATGTTTTAGAAGAAAATATTTACATGTATAAAGAACTATATTTTGTCCACCCTAATTTCTCCCTCTATCCATTTTCTAAATTTCATTACGCCTTCCAGCTCCACTTCACCTCCTCCACTTCATCCCCTCCATTGACTTAATTCTGCTTTTGACCACCAGATTTTCTGTTACTCTTGAGGTTCCTCCAATATCATTTTTCTCTGGGACCCTCTATAATTCTCAATATTCTCCTTTCTCCACCTCCTACTGCCTAGCACCAGTTGGAGGAATCATTCCCATTTTCCCTACACCCTCAAAGCCATAGAGTAGTCATATGTTTTATGGAAGAAAAGAGTAGAACACTGGTGCCAAGAAGCTCACTAAAGAGGAACTCTCCTGAGTCTCCCACCCACACACACTCATACTTCCAGGTAAACCAATCAGTCTGCAAACAATAGGTAACATTAGCTTATTTCCTCTCACTTTCTATTAGAAGTTTTCTCTTTTATACTTTAATATTCTTATAAAGGCCCTCTTGAGCATTAAGTGCCCACAGAGGAATTGAATTGCAATAATCCAGATCCTTACAAATTTTAGACATTTTTTTAAGATTTTATTTATTTATTTGAGAGAGAGAGAGAGAGAGAGAGAGAGCATGAGTCGGGGGAGGGGCAGAGGGAGAAGCCAACTCCCCACTGAGCAGGGAACCCGATGTGGGACTTGATCCCAGGACCCTGGGATCATGACCTGAGCCAAAGACAGATGCTTAACCGTCTGAGGCACCCATGTGCCCCAATTTTAGACTTTTTGAACCTCTCACAATAGAGGGTAAGAACTTTCAGAAGACTTTTCTTTCAGCAGGAGTGTTCAGAAACAATAAGGCTGGGAGAGTGCGTGTGGAGGAGAAAGGGAACAAACAGAAAGCATGAGGAGAGACCTTGTCACCACTCCAGTTCTCTGAGCCCTCCCCAAGCTGCTCCTCCTTGAAACAGAAGAATCAAAAGAGGATGAGAAAACTAGTTTGTTTCTAAACTGAAAAACAATAACCTTCTCAATGTTGAGCATTCACTATTTTCTCAGTCCCCAACTATGGCTATAAAAGATTTGTTGCATTTGCTCACTTACAAAAATTCCAAAGTCAATTTATGTATAGGCCACTTTTTGGAGCCAACAATTATAAGAGTAAAATCTGTGACTCACCACCAAGACTTCTGTTAGTCTTCTTTCCACCACAAAGATTCAGTTCCTATAAATAATCTGTTCCCTGATCCTGAGGACCCCCTGCTGCTTAACATTATAAATATGCAGCACTTTATGTTTTTGTAGTCATTACTCTTAACTATTCCACGCTTCGGAGCTCATCAACCCTCTTGTTTTCGCAGCACCCTGTCTTTACCCTACATGAATTCATCTTGCTGATGTCCATATTTTCGCCTTCCTTCTCCCTTACTATTCAGGTCGAAAATCTTGGCAAATTCTGTGGTTTTTCCCTTTTCTTTCAATCTCCCACATCCAATCAGTTATCAAGTCCTACAATAATAACAACCATTTCATGAATTCCTATTCTGTACCAAACTGTGGCTATATAAAATGGGGTCACATTTACTCACTCTGCCTGCTGGCTTTTCAAAGAAAATGAAGCTTTTTTGCTGTTCTCTAACACTGTTCTGACTTTTCCTCAAGAGCCCCATTAGAAAGGGAGCAGGGAAAAAAAAACCCTAAATATTAGTCCTACCTAGCCAATGGAACAATTTAAACAGTTTCGGTATATGTAGCCTCATGGGGTAGAAATGTTCAATCTCTCGTATATCCATCTGCCTTTCTTCCGCTGCCCTCCTCCCAGATGGCATCTTGCTGATACCTTCACGTGGAGAGAGAGCTGGATGGGACCCGCAGACAGAACAGTGTATTCTCACTGCTCACCGGGCTGTCCTCAAACTGTGGCAACAGACCCACACTGGTCTCATCTCTGGGAATTCTGGTTTCATCTGCTTCTGAAGTCTGTCATTTAGAACTCGGGCCCCATCATCTGCCCTGCTGCTTTGTTCTTGCTGGTCCTGAAGACTCGCTAATACTTCCGGTTCCTCCCACTGGCTGCTGGCTTAAAGTATCTGCCTGCAACCGCTCTGTGGGTCCCCATGCCCCTACTGCCACTATACCAGCGGCAGGACCACTGGCTTTCTACTCAGCAGTTTTCTGTGGCCCCTCTGGGACATGCTGGTTCCAGTTCACAGCATATAGAAATCAAAAACAAGGGCGCCTGGGTGGCTCAGTCGTTAAGTGTCTGCCTTCGGCTCAGGTCATGGTCCCATGGTCCTGGTCCGGCATCGGGCTCCCTGCTCTGCGGGAAGCCTGCTTCTCCCTCTCCCACTCCCCCTGCTTGTGTTCCCTCTCTCGCTGTGTCTCTCTCTGTCAAATAAATAAATAAAATCCTGAAAGAGGGAGGGAGGGAGGGAGGGAGGGAGGGAGGGAGGGAGGAAGGAAGGAAGGAAGGAAGGAAGGAAGGAAGGAAGGAAGGAAGG